>NC_088413.1:79438143-79718143 GCF_034236695.1 Oncorhynchus nerka | reverse complement strand
TATGTCACCTGGTATACACACACACAACTCACACACCAACAGGTATGTCGCCTGGTACACACATAACAACTCACACACCAACAGGTATGTCACCTGGTACACACACAACAACTCACACACCAACAGGTATGTCACCTGGTACACACACACACTAACAGGTAATAGAAATGGAGGGATAACTTAGCCACTGGGTCTCTGTGTCTCTCAATGGTGAGCTACGATGTGTTTTACATGTCAATCAGTGAATCAGTGTTTTGCTTCGACATACTTTAGCGTGTGAAATATAAAATAAGATAGTCGATGCCCAAACGGGAAATGTGTTGACGGATCTGTACAACATACGGAGTGTATTTTATGTTTAGGTTTATGTGTGTACCAGAGGAGGCTGCTGAGGGGAGGACGGGTCATAATGATGGGCGGGAACGGAACGAACGGAATGTCATCAAACACCTGGAAACAATGGAAACCATGGAAACCACGTGTTTGATGGAATTTATATCGTTCCACTGACTGGAACGAATTGCAAAAAAATCGCTGAAGTTGGAGACTTATATCTCCCTCTCTAACTTTAAGCATCAGCTGTCAGAGCAGCTCACCGATCACTGCAGTTGTTCATAGTCCATCTGTAAATAGCCCATCCAATCTACCTACCTCATCCCCATATTTGTTTTGATTTACTTTTCTGCTCTTTTGCACACCAGTATTTCTACTTGCACATCATCATCTGCTCATCTATCACTCCGGTGTTAATTTGCTAAATTGTAATTACTTCGCCACTATTGGCCTACTTATTGCCTTACCTCCTTACTTCATTTGTACACACTGTATATAAACTTTTTCTATTGTGTTATTGACTGTATGTTTGTTTTATTCCATGCGTAACTCTGTGTTGTTGTTTGTGTCGCACTGCTTTGCTTTATCTTGGCCAGGTCGCAGTTGTAAATGAGAACTTGTTCTCAACTAGCCTACCTGGTTAAATAAAGGTGTTCTCAACTGGCCTACCTGGTTAAATAAAGGTGTTCTCAACTAGCCTACCTGGTTAAATAAAGGTGTTCTCAACTAGCCTACCTGGTTAAATAAAGGTGTTCTCAACTAGCCTACCTGGTTAAATAAAGGTGTTCTCAACTGGCCTACCTGGTTAAATAAAGGTGTTCTCAACTGGCCTACCTGGTTAAATAAAGGTGTTCTCAACTGGCCTACCTGGTTAAATAAAGGTGTTCTCAACTAGCCTACCTGGTTAAATAAAGGTGTTCTCACCTGCATTGCTTGCTGTTTGGGGTTTTAGGCTGGGTTTCTGTACAGCACTTTGAGATATCAGCTGATGTACGAAGGGCTATATAAATAAATTTGATTTGATTTGATTCTCAACTAGCCTACCTGGTTAAATAAAGGTGGTCTCAACTAGCCTACGTGGTTAAATAAAGGTGTTCTCAACTAGCCTACCTGGTTAAATAAAGGTGTTCTCAACTGGCCTACCTGGTTAAATAAAGGTGTTCTCAACTAGCCTACCTGATTAAATAAAGGTGTTCTCAACTAGCCTACCTGGTTAAATAAAGGTGTTCTCAACTGGCCTACCTGGTTAAATAAAGGTGTTCTCAACTAGCCTACCTGGTTAAATAAAGGTGTTCTCAACTAGCCTACCTGGTTAAATAAAGGTGTTCTCATCTAGCCTACCTGGTTAAATAAAGGTGTTCTCTACTAGCCTACCGGGTTAAATAAAGGTGTTCTCAACTAGCCTACCTGGTTAAATAAAGGTGTTCTCAACTATCCTACCTGGTTAAATAAAGGTATTCTCAACTAGCCTACCTGGTTAAATAAAGGTGTTCTCAACTAGCCTACCTGGTTAAATAAAGGTGTTCTCAACTGGCCTACCTGGTTAAATAAAGGTGTTCTCAACTAGCCTACCTGGTTAAATAAAGGTGAAATAAAATGTTTTTAAAAAATCATAAAATTCCACAGATTTCGCTCCAGTTATTACCACGAGCCTGTCCTCCCCAATTAAGGTGCCACCAACCCCCTGTGGTGCTGACAGTATGTGTGTATTGTTGCTCAGTGCATAGTGTGTGTGTTGGACCTTATGTATTGTTGCTCAGTGCATAGTGTGTGTGTTGGACCTTATGTATTGTTGCTCAGTGCATAGTGTGTGTGTTGGACCTTACCCCTGTGTTTGTGTGTCTCTTCAGGACGGACGGGGGCGTCAGTGAAGAGGCTACAGTAGGAGTGTTGTTAGACTTCACCAGAGGGGTGCTCATCTTCCTCATCAACGACGAACAGCAGGGTCCTGTGGCCTTCGAAGGCATCGAGGGGATCTACTACCCTGCTGTCAGCCTCAACCGCAACGTACAGGTAACCTAGAAACAACGTAGAAACGTTACAGTCCCCAATATAGAAACAATGTTATAACCCCAACGTAGAAACATTACCCACCAGGTATCCCAAAAGTAGAAACACTCCACTAATGTTGAGGTAATGTCACGACAACATAGAAACACTGTTAATACCAACCAGGTAGCCCCAACGTGGAAACAATGTTTTCCCAACCAGAGTAGCCCCAACGTGGAAACAATGTTTTCCCAACCAGGTAGCCCCAACGTGGAAACAATGTTTTACCAACCAGGTAGCCCCAACGTGGAAACAATGTTTTACCAACCAGAGTAGCCCCAACGTAGAAACCATTACTACCTGACATGATGACTCCTTGCTGTCCCCATTCCACCTGACTGTGCTGCTGCTCCAGTTTCAACTGTTCTGCCTTATTATTATTCGACCATGCTGGTCATTTATGAACATTTGAACATCTTGGCCATGTTCTGTTTTCATCTCCACCCGGCACAGCCAGAAGAGGACTGGCCACCCCTCATAGCCTGGTTCCTCTCTAGGTTTCTTCCTAGGTTTTGGCCTTTCTAGGGAGTTTTTCCTAGCCACCGTGCTTTTACACCTGCATTGCTTGCTGTTTGGGGTTTTAGGCTGGGTTTCTGTACAGCACTTTGAGATATCAGCTGATGTACGAAGGGCTTTATAAATACATTTGATTTGATTTGATTACTCCAACCAGGTAGCCCCAACGTGGAAACAATGTTTTACCAACCAGAGTAGCCCCAACGTAGAAACCATTACTCCAACCAGAGTAGCCCCAACGTAGAAACCATTACTCCAACCAGAGTAGCCCCAACGTAGAAACCATTACTCCAACCTGCGTAGCATCTCCGGAGCAGAGAAAAGCCTGAAGAAGCTACACAATAGAGTCTATGAATATGTATAAAATTATCCCTGCCTGTAGACAGACAGCGTCCTCATCTATATTTATCTGTATTGGTGACAGCAATGATGTGTTTGCTGACACCAGCAGCAGTAACGTTGATAGCTGTCTAGTTTCTCATTCAGCTCAACACCTCCACCTGGTGGTCAATACAGTAATGATGTGTTTGCTGACACCAGCAGCAGTAACGTTGATAGCTGTCTAGTTTCTCATTCAGCTCTACAGTTCCACCTGGTGGTCAATATTTTAAATGACATGTTTTCTTCAGCTCGTTCTATCCACTTGGGGAAATATACTATTTTTTTGCTGCAAGGATATGATGATGATGATGATGAGGAAGAGGAGGAGGAGGATAGTGATGATGATGATGAGGAGGAGGATGGTGATGATGAGGAAGAGGAGGAGGATGGTGATGATGATGATGATGATGATGATGAAGAGGAGGAGGATGGTGATGAGGAGGATGAGGATGATGATGAGGAGGAGGAAGAGGAGGAGGATGATAGTGATGATGATGATGATGAGGAAGAGGAGGGTGATGATGATGATGAGGATGATGATGATGAAGAGGAGGAGGATGGTGATGATGATGATGAGGAGGATGATGATGATGATGATGAAGAGGAGGAGGATGGTGATGATGATGATGAGGAAGAGGAGGGTGATGATGGCGATGTTTGTCCTGTGTTCTGTAGGTGACCCTGCACACCGGCCTGCCCATTCCTGACTTCTACACTCCAGGGGAAGCAGACCTGTCTGGCTCAGTGTGTTAAGGAGTTGACTCAGCACTGCAGTGAAGCAAGACAATGGCACCCTATTCCCTATATAGTGCACTACATTAGACCAGGGCCCTATAGAACCCTATTCCCTACATAGTGCACTACTTTAGACCAGGGCCCTATAGACCCCTATTCCCTATATAGTGCTCTACTTTTAACCATGGCCCTATAGTACCCTATTCCCTATATAGTGCACTACATAAGGAATACGGAGCCATTTGGTACTCAGAAAGGCACCAGGCTGCTCAATTTCTGGGCTCTCTAGGGTTATGTCCCAAATTGCACCTTATTCCCTATATTTGGCACTATTTTTGGCCAGACTTGTGCCAAAAGTATTGCATTACATAGGAATAAGTTGGGATTTTAGATGTACCCAGGAGGGTTAATTTAACTCACAGCCGTGTACACAACACAACACCACGCCCTCCTTTCCTCTATAGACCAACCAGCCGCATCGTCTTACATCAGATAGTGTTGGGTTGGAGTGACGTCGACTGACAACGCTCCTGACCCCTGAACTCTACAGATCACCAGACGGTCCAGACCCATAGCCTTGACTGTACAGTACACGACTCTCAATACTGAGCCATACATGGATATACTGCTCCGTAACCATGGATACTCAGCCATACATGTACATACAGACTGCTCCATAACCATGGATACTCAGCCATACATGTATATACTGCTCTGTAACCATGGATACTCAGCCATACATGTACATACAGACTGCTCCATAACCATGCTCTGTAACCATGGATACTCTGCCATACATGTACAAACATCCTGCTCCATAACCATGGACATCTGGAACTCTTACCTGGAAATGGAACTCTGAGCTTACTGTCCTGTCTTAACATGTAAATTATTATGATTGGGTTAAAGTCTACCAGCTTCATCCATCTAACCAATCAAAGAAGACTACTACTCATCACCAGACTCCAGAACCCTGCCCTGTTAGTTCTGGTTCTAGAACTCTGTAGAGGACAACAATGTTATCATAGACTTACAGGGACAATTAGGGTTTTGGTTCATTTCATATCAATTCCAGTTCATTCAGAAAATAATCCCAAATTCAATTCCAAATTTTCCTCATTGAAGAGAGTTGGAATTGAAATTTCTGAATAATTTCTGAATTGACTGGATTTGAAATGGAATTAACCCCATAACCACCCTGTGTTGTATCCACCATACAACCCTGTGTTGTATCCACCATAACAACCCTGTGTTGTATCCACCATACAACCCTGTGTTGTATCCACCATAACAACCCTGTGTTGTATCCACCATAACAACCCTGTGTTGTATCCACCATAACAACCCTGTGTTGTATCCACCATAACAACCCTGTGTTGTATCCACCATAACAACCCTGTGTTGTATCCACCATAACCACCCTGTGTTGTATCCACCATAACAACCCTGTGTTGTATCCACCATAACAACCCTGTGTTGTATCCACCATAACAACCCTGTGTTGTATCCACCATAACCACCCTGTGTTGTATCCACCATAACAACCCTGTGTTGTATCCACCATAACAACCCTGTGTTGTATCCACCATAACAACCCTGTGTTGTATCCACCATAACCACCCTGTGTTGTATCCACCATAACAACCCTGTGTTGTATCCACCATAACAACCCTGTGTTGTATCCACCATAACAACCCTGTGTTGTATCCACCATAACAACCCTGTGTTGTATCCACCATAACCACCATAACAACCCTGTGTTGTATCAACCATAACAACCCTGTGTTGTATCCACCATAACAACCCTGTGTTGTATCCACCATAACAACCCTGTGTTGTATCCACCATTACAAACCTGTGTTGTATCCACCATAACAACCATGTGTTGTATCCACCATTACAAACCTGTGTTGTATCCACCATAACAACCCTGTGTTGTATCCACCATAACAACCCTGTGTTGTATCCACCATAACCACCATAACCACCCTGTGTTGTATCCACCATAACAACCCTGTGTTGTATCCACCATAACCACCATAACAACCCTGTGTTGTATCCACCATAACCACCATAACAACCCTGTGTTGTATCCACCATAACAACCCTGTGTTGTATCCACCATAACAACCCTGTGTTGTATCCACCATAACAACCCTGTGTTGTATCCACCATAACCACCATAACAACCCTGTGTTGTATCCACCATAACAACCCTGTGTTGTATCCACCATAACAACCCTGTGTTGTATCCACCATAACAACCCTGTGTTGTATCCACCATAACCACCATAACAACCCTGTGTTGTATCCACCATAACCACCATAACCACCCTGTGTTGTATCCACCATAACCACCATAACCACCCTGTGTTGTATCCACCATAACCACTATAACCACCCTGTGTTGTATCCACCATAACAACCCTGTGTTGTATCCACCATAACCACCATAACAACCCTGTGTTGTATCCACCATAACAACCCTGTGTTGTATCCACCATAACAACCCTGTGTTGTATCCACCATAACAACCCTGTGTTTTATGCACCATAACAACCCTGTGTTGTATCCACCATAACAACCCTGTGTTGTATCCACCATAACAACCCTGTGTTGTATCCACCATAACAACCATGTGTTGTATCCACCATTACAAACCTGTGTTGTATCCACCATAACAACCCTGTGTTGTATCCACCATAACAACCCTGTGTTGTATCCACCATAACCACCATAACCACCCTGTGTTGTATCCACCATAACAACCCTGTGTTGTATCCACCATAACCACCATAACAACCCTGTGTTGTATCCACCATAACCACCATAACAACCCTGTGTTGTATCCACCATAACAACCCTGTGTTGTATCCACCATAACAACCCTGTGTTGTATCCACCATAACCACCATAACAACCCTGTGTTGTATCCACCATAACAACCCTGTGTTGTATCCACCATAACAACCCTGTGTTGTATCCACCATAACCACCATAACCACACTGTGTTGTATCTGCGAGTCATAGTAATGGTCTCTAAATGTTGCCATGGTGATGTTCTACTGCTATACTAATGCTATACACACACACACACACACGCACACACACACACACAGACACACACCTCCCGCAACAGTAAACATGGTACCACTTCTCCACACCATCATTTCATTTAGAATCCTTGAAGCATTTCCTGTCCCACCAACCAAACATACACACAGCACCGACAAGAGACTAAAGAAACGCACGTTGGCGAATTACCCTTTTATGACAGCCAGGGACAGAAGCAGAGGATTGAAGAGACCAGTAACTCAGATCTACCTGGAGAAGGCTGACGGTGACCGATCCCTGACAGAAAGCAATGGGCTGCATCCCAAAAGGGCAATTCTTTTGACCAGGGGGGCCCATAGATGTGTGCTGTTCTCAAACTGACCCATAGGGCTCTGGTGAAAAGTAGTGCACTACGTAGAGAATAGGTTGTCATTTGTGACTCAGACATGGACTGTAATTGCTATTGTATTCTGTAAATGAGACGCTACCAGTGGCTTTGCTTGTGTGAACCTCAACCTCATCCATAGTTTGTAACCAACTAACGAGAGAGTCAACTTATTCTATTCTACTACTGGAAGTAAGCAGGTCTTTATTTATTGACCCTATTGGGCGTCCCAAATGGGTTATTTATTGACCCTATCGGGTGTCCCAAATGGGTTATTTATTGACCCTATTGGGCGTCCCAAATGGGTTATTTATTGACCCTATCGGGTGTCCCAAATGGGTTATTTATTGACCCTATTGGGCATCCCAAATGGGTTATTTATTGACCCTATTGGGCGTCCCAAATGGGTTATTTATTGACCCTATTGGGCGTCCCAAATGGGACCTCATTTCTTATATAATGAACTACAGTATATAATGTATAGGATGTCATTTCGGACGTCTCACCGTCTGTTTCTCCACAGTGCAGCTGTCAATGATGTTTCTTAGCGCTGAATATATATGTACAGTATGCCTATGGCCACGTGCTAAAATGGTACCCTATTGCCTACATAGGGCCTATAGGGTTCTGGTTAATAGTAGAGGGCTGTGTAGAGAATAGGGTACCCTTTGGGATCTATCCACTGGCAGCTGGCAAGAGGCTCTATAATTACACCAGATTTAGTAGTATTATTGTTATTAAACTGTTTTATTATGCTATCAGTAGGACCGGTAGTATGGGGGGGGGGGGGGGCGAGGGGGTTTGGTCATTGTGGTGATGATGATGTAGGTGACCAACAACAATGAAAATGTTGGATGGATGTTTTCCCCCTCATACATTACAGGTTATTGTGAATAAGGTGTCACGACAACACAGCATACTAATACTCTTACTGTAGGTGGTTGAATCATAGGATGATTCCTGAATGGAACCCTATGAATCATAGGATGATTCCTGAATGGAACCCTATGAATCATAGGATGGTTCCCAAATGGAACCCTATGAATCATAGGATGATTCCCAAATGGAACCCTATGAATCATAGGATGATTCCCAAATGGAACCCTATGAATCATAGGATGATTCCTGAATGGAACCCTATGAATCATTGGATGATTCCCAAATGGAACCCTATGAATCATAGGATGATTCCTGAATGGAACCCTATGAATCATAGGATGATTCCTGAATGGAACCCTATGAATCATAGGATGATTCCCAAATGGAACCCTATGAATCATAGGATGATTCCCGAATGGAACCCTATGAATCATAGGGTGATTCCCAAATGGAACCCTATGAATCATAGGATGATTGATTCCTAAATGGAACCCTGTGAATCATAGGATGATTGATTCCTAAATGGAACCCTATGAATCATAGGATGATTCCTGAATGGAACCCTATGAATCATAGGATGATTCCTAAATGGAACCCTATGAATCATAGGATGATTCCTAAATGGAACGATATTTCCTTTATAGTACACTACTTTTTTAACTAAAGGGGGTCTATGGTGAAAAGTAGTGCACTAGGTAAGGAATAGGGTGCCACTTATGAGTCCTGAATAGTTTTTGTACTATCATTCATGAAAATGTTCTTATGTTGAGGAGATGGATATAGATGTATTAGTTATTCACGTCATTAGTTATTGATGTTATTAGTTCGGACAGAGAGCATTTTCCATGTTTACATCACTGTTGTTCCTTATTTTGTAACTTTAATTCTGAATTTAATAATGAAAGGGAATATATCCCATGAGGTGCTGTTTCGTGTCATTAAAAGCTGTAAAGTGGTCTGATGTGTGCTGCTGCTCTCAAACTGTACAGTAAATATACATATAGCCTGGGTACCAGTCTGTTTGTGCTATCATTCCACTCTTTGTCAACAAGTTTGGCTTGACAAGTAATGGCGAAGAACACAAAGGAAACCGGTACCCAGGCTAGCGCTAGTGGTTGATGGGCTTCAGAAAACAAAGACAGGATTTAAAGGTCCTCTCCCTTTGTTAGAGCTTCATAGTTGTACCTTTTTATACCTAGAAACACATGATAAAACGATTTATAGTCTTTACCTCAGCACACGGCCGCTGCATCCCAAACGGCTCCCTGTTTAGTGCACTACTTTTGATTGGGATCTGGTCTAAAGTAGTGCACTTTATAGGGAATAGGGTACCACTTGAGACATATACAGTGAGATTAGACTTAGTGTACAGCTCTCTGGGCTGTCATATTGAGCCCTTTAAAATCCCCGTGGGGCTAACTACAGTATTTCCAAGAGAATTCCAGGGCCATGGTAAGAGGATGCTGCATCGATGTCTTGAGGCATCCTCTTTGTAAGCACATCCATGTATTGGATGTCATTAGGAATCACACAAAGTCTACTGTATTGGATGTCATTAGGAATCACACAAAGCCTACTGTATTGGATGTCATTAGGAATCACACAAAGCCTACTGTATTGGATGTCATTAGGAATCACACAAAGTCTACTGTATTGGATGTCATTAGGAATCACACAAAGTCTACTGTATTGGATGTCATTAGGAATCACACAAAGTCTACTGTGTTGGATGTCATTAGGAATCATACAAAGCCTACTGTATTGGATGTCATTAGGAATCACACAAAGCCTACTGTATTGGATGTCATTAGGAATCACACAAAGTCTACTGTATTGGATGTCATTAGGAATCACACAAAGCCTACTGTATTGGATGTCATTAGGAATCATACAAAGCCTACTGTATTGGATGTCATTAGGAATCATACAAAGTATACTGTATTGGATGTCATTAGGAATCATACAAAGCCTACTGTATTGGATGTCATTAGGAATCATACAACGCCTACTGTATTGGATGTCATTAGGAATCACACAAAGCCTACTGTATTGGATGTCATTAGGAATCATACAAAGCCTACTGTATTGCAGGGTGGTTTAGGAATCATACAAAGCCTACTGTATTGCAGAGTGATTTAGGAATCATACAAAGCCTACTGTATTGGATGTCATTAGGAGTCATACAAAGCCTACTGTATTGGATGTCATTAGGAATCACACAAAGCCTACTGTATTGCAGAGTGATTTAGGAATCATACAAAGCCTACTGTATTGCAGGGTGATTTAGGAATCATACAAAGCCTACTGTATTGGATGTCATTAGGAATCACACAAAGCCAACTGTATTGGATGTCATTAGGAATCATACAAAGCCTACTGTATTGCAGGGTGATTTAGGAATCATACAAAGCCTACTGTATTGCAGGGTGGTTTAGATACAGTCATCATCCATCTTCCAACTGCTTTTTATTTTGGGTGTTGACTGAGAGGAAGGCCAACATTTAACCAGGACTACTGGATCAGTAGGCCTGGTGTAACCATGACTACAGAAACAGTTGGCCTAGTGTAACTATGACTACAGGAGCAGTAGGCCAAGTGTAATCATGACTACTGAAGCAGTAAGCCTGGTGTAACCATGACTACAGGAGCAGTATGCCTGGTGTAACCATGACTACAGGAGCAGTAGGCCAAGTGTAACCATGACTACCGGAGCAGTAGGCCTAATGTAACCATGACTACAGGAACAGTTGGCCAAGTGTAACCATGACTCCTGGAGCAGTAGGCCTAGTGTAATCATGACTACTGGAGCAGTAGGCCTGGTGTAACCATGACTACAGGAGCAGTATGCCTGGTGTAACCATGACTACAGGAGCAGTAGGCCAAGTGTAACCATGACTACCGGAGCAGTAGGCCTAGTGTAACCATGACTACAGGAACAGTTGGCCTAGTGTAACTATGACTACAGGAGCAGTAGGCCAAGTGTAACCATGACTACTGGAGCAGTAGGCCTAGTGTAACCATGACTACAGGAACAGTTGGCCTAGTGTAACTATGACTACTGGAGCAGTAGACCTAGTGTAACCATGACTACCGGAGCAGTAGGCCTAGTGTAACCATGACTACAGGAACAGTTGGCCTAGTGTAACTATGACTAGCGGAGCAGTAGGCCTAGTGTAACCATGACTACTGGAGCAGTAGCCCTAGTGTAACCATGACAACTGGGGCAGTAGGCCTAGTGTAACCATGACTACCGGAGCAGTAGACCTAGTGTAACCATGACTACTGGAGCAGTAGCCTAGTGTAACCATGATTACCGGAGCAGTAGACCTAGTGTAACCATGACTACCGGAGCAGTAGACCTAGTGTAACCATGACTACCGGATCAGTAGGCCTAGTGTAACCATGACTACCGGAGCAGTAGACCTAGTGTAACCATGACTACCGGAGCAGTAGCCTTAGTGTAACCATGACTACCAGAGCAGTAGGCCTAGTGTAACCATGCCTACCAGAGCAGTAGACCTAGTGTAACCATGACTACCGGAGCAGTAGACCTAGTGTAACCATGACTACCGGAGCAGTAGACCTAGTGTAACCATGACTACCAGAGCAGTAAACCTAGTGTAACCATGACTACCAGAGCAGTAGGCCTAGTGTAACCATGACTACCAGAGCAGTAGACCTAGGGTAACCATGACTACCAGAGCAGTAGACCTAGGGTAACCATGACTACCAGAGCAGTAGACCTAGGGTTAGGCTATAAAGGGGGTAGCACAATGCAACTCCAGACCTATAGAGGGGTAACATGGGCTGCCTGGTCTTGCTGCTTGACTGAGTTAAATCTTCATTAATACCACTGCCAACTCTCTAAACACTCAGTTGTTTTTCTGTCTGCCTCTTTCGTTGAGTCATTATGGAGGCTACTAGACAGAATTCACTTTGGTCTTTACCGCAGGTGCACTCTGCCCAAAATATCCTCACAGACCTATGGAGAGAGAGAAAGAGAGTGGGTCAGAAAGAGAGACAGAGTGGGGGGGGTCATCTAGGATACAGGCCAAGTAAAGACATAAAGACAAAGATGGTAATTATCCTAGGATGTAGGCCAAGTAAAGACAAAGATGGTAATTATCCTAGGATGTAGGCCAAGTAAAGACAAAGATGGTAATTATCCTAGGATGTAGGCCAAGTAAAGACAAAGATGGTAATTATCCTAGGATGTAGGCCAAATAAAGACCAAGATGGTAATTATCCTAGGATGTAGGCCAAGTAAAGACAAAGATGGTAATTATCCTAGGATGTAGGCCAAGTAAAGACAAAGATGGTAATTATCCTAGGATGTAGGCCAAGAAAAGACAAAGATGGTAATTATCCTAGGATGTAGGCCAAGTAAAGACAAAGATGGTAATTATCCTAGGATGTAGGCCAAGTAAAGACAAAGATGGTAATTATCCTAGGATGTAGGCCAGGTAAAGACAAAGATGGTAATTATCCTAGGATGTAGGCCAAGTAGAGACAAAGATGGTAATTATCCTAGGATGTAGGCCAAGTAAAGACAAAGATGGTAATTATCCTAGGATGTAGGCCAAATAAAGACAAAGATGGTAATTATCCTAGGATGTAGGCCAAGTAAAGACAAAGATGGTAATTATCCTAGGATGTAGGCCAAGTAAAGACACAGATGGTAATTATCCTAGGATGTAGGCCAAGTAAAGACAAATATGGTAATTATCCTAGGATGTAGACCAAGTAAAGACAAAGATGGTAATTATCCTAGGATGTAGGCCAAGTAAAGACAAAGATGGTAATTATCCTAGGATGTAGGCCAGGTAAAGACAAAGATGGTAATTATCCTAGGATGTAGGCCAAGTAAAGACAAAGATGGTAATTATCCTAGGATGTAGGCCAAATAAAGACCAAGATGGTAATTATCCTAGGATGTAGGCCAAGTAAAGACAAAGATGGTAATTATCCTAGGATGTAGGCCAAATAAAGACAGATGGTAATTATCCTAGGATGTAGGCCAAATAAAGACAAAGATGGTAATTATCCTAGGATGTAGGCCAAGTAAAGACAAAGATGGTAATTATCCTAGGATGTAGGCCAAGTAAAGACAAAGATGGTAATTATCCTAGGATGTAGGCCAAGTAAAGACAAAGATGGTAATTATCCTAGGATGTAGGCCAAGTAAAGACAAAGATGGTAATTATCCTAGGATGTAGGCCAAGTAAAGACAAAGATGGTAATTATCCTAGGATGTAGGCCAAGTAAAGACAAAGATGGTAATTATCCTAGGATGTAGGCCAAATAAAGACAAAGATGGTAATTATCCTAGGATGTAGGCCAAATAAAGACAAAGATGGTAATTATCCTAGGATGTAGGCCAAGTAAAGACAAAGATGGTAATTATCCTAGGATGTAGGCCAAGTAAAGACAAAGATGGTAGTGGTTCATAACTCTTCCAGCATACCCAGTAGATGTTCATTCAGCCCTCTTTCTGCAAGCTTGTTGTTATACAATTTTGAGACTGAAATATTGATATTTGATCCTAATGAGTTTGTAGATACTGTAAAGCATCAAAGATTAGATAGTATTTTTAATGAAGGTCTTCCATTGCATTTATCCATACTCATTTTAATTGATGTCTAAACCTGCTTTCTGCAAGCTTGTTCATTTGAGTCAGATGGTTTGGTGAGTTTAAAATAAAATAAAAAGTATTTTTATTTATTTATTTATTTCACCTTTATTTAACCAGGTAAGCAAACTTGAGAACAAGTTCTCATTTTACAATTGCGACCTGGCCAAGATAAAGCAAAGCAGTTCGACACATACAACGACAGAGTTACGATGTTAAAACAAACATACAGTTAATAATCCAGTACTCAAGTTTTACAATTGATGCAAATTGGTGAGAAGACGAAGAAAAAGGCTGGTCAAAGAAATCAATTTGCAGTCACTGAATGGTAGTTTTGCAATGGAAGAATGTGCAAAGTAGAAATAAAAATAATGGGTTTAAAAAATTAAAATAAAAAGTATTTGTGGTGAATCAAAAAAAAAAGTAAGTCTATCCCTTAGTCCTTCAACACATCTTTATTTTACTGTCCTAATTTATAATTCTAGAAATGTGCATCCAGTCGCTGGGCGACATTGGCAGTTTATTTCAATATACAGTATAGAGTTATAGCCTACCCTATGCTGCGCATGCAGAGCGTGCGTCAGACAATGGTCGTTTAACATCCAAAGTGATGGTCTGTTTGGCAGATTATATAAATGTTGGAATGTCCTTAATTAAGCATTGTTCTAATTTACATATAGTAGCCTACTTACTTATACGTATAGTACACCGAGTGTACAAAACGTAAAACGCTGCAGGGTTTTTCACACTCAACAGTTTCCCAAGTGTATCAAGAATGGTCCACCACCCAAAGGACATCCAGCCAATTTGACACAACTGTGGAAAGCACTGGAGACAACATGGGGGGGGGGGGGTGTAAACTCAATATTAGGAAGGTGTCCATAATGTTTTGTACACTCAGTGTTGTAGTCGATAAAGACACATTATTATATTATTGTTATTATTGGAAGTGTTACTATTACTGATCTCTTGGTGTTTTCTGTATTAATGAATATTCAATAAATTGTATGTGTCCAAAAACATTTAGCCTTCTTCAAATATGTTCTCTCTGCTGTGCTATGGCAAGAGGTTGAGAGGCTGGGTAGCGACACACATCCGCCTGCATGCACCAATGGACATTAGAGAGGATAGAGAGGAGGAGACCGATGCCACAGAAATGATAGGACCTATACTTCACTTTGCCACTTTATGGTTATTAAAGTTGAAGACGGACAGCAGCAGTTTTGTTCAGCAACATGGCGGCGCCTCTAACTGACCTGGAGAAGCGTAAACAGATCAGTATCAGAGGAATAGTCGGGGTGGAGAACGTCGCCGAGTTGAAGAAAGGTTTTAACCGACACCTCCACTTCACTTTGGTCAAAGACAGGAACATAGCGACGCCGCGGGATTATTACTTCGCCCTCGCGCACACGGTTCGAGATCACCTGGTGGGAAGATGGATCAGAACGCAACAGTTTTACTATGAGACCGACCCCAAGGTAAAGTTGTTTGTTTCAAAAGTGATTTCCTTTACCAAATATCATGCACCAGTTGACGTGGAGAATTATCCTGGCTACCTGTGTGTCTTGTCCTCATTTGGTCCGATGGTCAGAGTCGCACCTCTTATTTATTTTCACCATCATCAAATCAACATTTATTTTGGTCACATACACATGGTTAGTAGATGTTATTGGTCACATGGTTAGCAGATGTTATTGGTCACATACACATGGTTAGCAGATGTTATTGGTCACATACACATGGTTAGCAGATGTTATTGGTCACATACACATGGTTAGCAGATGTTATTGGTCACATTCACATGGTTAGCAGATGTTATTGGTCACATACACATGGTTAGCAGATGTTATTGGTCACATACACATGGTTAGCAGATGTTATTGGTCACATTCACATGGTTAGCAGATGTTATTGCGAGTGTAGTGAAATGCTTGTGCGTCTAGTTCCGACCATGCAGTAATATCTAACAAGTGATATAACAATTCTACAACAATGACCTAATACACACATGTGTAAAGGGATGAATGAAAACATGTACAAATATATATATATGGATGAGCGATGGCCGAACGGCATAATGAGGATGCAGTAGATTGTATAGAGTACAGTATATACATATGAGATGAGTAATGTAGGGTATGTAAACAGGATGCAGTAGATGATATAGAGTACAGTATATACATATGAGATGAGTAATGTAGGGTATGTAAACAAGATGCAGTAGATGGTATAGAGTACATTATATACATATGAGATGAGTAATGTAGGGTATGTAAACAGGATGCAGTAGATTGTATAGAGTACAGTATATACATATGAGATGAGTAATGTAGGGTATGTAAACAGGATGCAGTAGATGGTATAGAGTACATTATATACATATGAGATGAGTAATGTAGGGTATGTAAACAAGATGCAGTAGATGGTATAGAGTACAGTATATACATATGAGATGAGTAATGTAGGGTATGTAAACAGGATGCAGTAGATGGTATAGAGTACAGTATATACATATGAGATGAGTAATGTAGGGTATGTAAACAAGATGCAGTAGATGGTATAGAGTACAGTATATACATATGAGATGAGTAATGTAGGGTATGTAAACAGGATGCAGTAGATGGTATAGAGTACAGTATATACATATGAGATGAGTAATGTAGGGTATGTAAACAGGATGCAGTAGATGGTATAGAGTACAGTATATACATATGAGATGAGTAATGTAGGGTATGTAAACAAGATGCAGTAGATGGTATAGAGTACAGTATATACATATGAGATGAGTAATGTAGGGTATGTAAACAGGATGCAGTAGATGGTATAGAGTACAGTATATACATATGAGATGAGTAATGTAGGGTATGTAAACAAGATGCAGTAGATGGTATAGAGTACAGTATATACATATGAGATGAGTAATGTAGGGTATGTAGACTATTAAAGTGACGTCATTTAAAGTGACTAGTGATACCTAAGGGGGAACTACTACTTCAAGGTCTCAGAGCGAGTGACGTCACCGATTGAAACGCTATTTAGCGTGAACACCGCTAACTAAGCTAGCCATTGCACATCCGTTACACTAATTAGCCATTTTTCAACTACTTAGCATGTTAGGTAACCCTAACCTTAACCCTTTTAGCTAACCTTTCCCCTAACCTTAAACCTTTAACCTTAACCCATAGCCTAGCTAAAGTTAGCGAGCTAGCTAGAACTCGTAACATATTATACGTTTGCAAATTAGCAACATATTGTACGTTTAACATACTGAGTAAAAGTATAAATGCAACATGCAACAATTTAAGATTTTACTGAGTTACAGATCATATAAGGGGCAGCAGGTATCCTAGTGGTTAGAGTGTTGGGTCAGTAACCAGCAGGTATCTTAGTGGTTAGAGTGTTGGGTCAGTAACCAGCAGGTATCTTAGTGGTTAGAGTGTTGGGTCAGTAACCAGCAGGTAGCCTAGTGGTTAGAGTGTTGGGTCAGTAACCAGCAGGTATCCTAGTGGTTAGAGTGTTTGGCCAGTAACCAGCAGGTAGTCTAGTGGTTAGAGTGTTGGGTCAGTAACCAGCAGGTATCCTAGTGGTTAGTGTTTGGCCAGTAACCAGCAGGTATCCTAGTGGTTAGTGTTTGGCCAGTAACCAGCAGGTAGCCTAGTGGTTAGTGTTTGGCCAGTAACCAGCAGGTAGCCTAGTGGTTAGTGTTTGGCCAGTAACCAGCAGGTAGCCTAGTGGTTAGTGTTTGGCCAGTAACCAGCAGGTAGCCTAGTGGTTAGTGTTTGGCCAGTAACCAGCAGGTAGCCTAGTGGTTAGTGTTTGGCCAGTAACCAGCAGGTAGCCTAGTGGTTAGTGTTTGGCCAGTAACCAGCAGGTAGCCTAGTGGTTATTGTTTGGCCAGTAACCAGCAGGTAGCCTAGTGGTTAGTGTTTGGCCAGTAACCAGCAGGTAGCCTAGTGGTTAGAGTGTTTGGTCAGTAACCAGCAGGTAGCCTAGTGGTTAGTGTTTGGCCAGTAACCAGCATGTATCCTAGTGGTTAGAGTGTTGGGTCAGTAACCAGCAGGTAGCCTAGTGGTTAGTGTGTTGGGTCAGTAACCAGCAGGTAGGCTAGTGGTTAGTGTTTGGCCAGTAACCAGCAGGTATCCTAGTGGTTAGAGTGTTGGGTCAGTAACCAGCAGGTAGCCTAGTGGTTAGTGTGTTGGGTCAGTAACCGAAGGGTTGCTAGATCGAATCCCTGAGCCGATAAGGTACAAATCTGTTATTCTGCTCCTGAACAAGGCAGTTAACCCACTGTTCCCCTGAACAAGGCAGTTAACCCACTGTTCCCCTGAACAAGGCAGTTAACCCACTGTTCCCCTGAACAAGGCAGCTAACCCACTGTTCCCCTGAACAAGGCAGTTAACCCACTGTTCCCCTGAACAAGGCAGTTAACCCACTGTTCCCCTGAACAAGGCAGTTAACCCACTGTTCCCCTGAACAAGGCAGTTAACCCACTGTTCCCCTGAACAAGGCAGTTAACCCACTGTTCCCCTGAACAAGGCAGTTAACCCACTGTTCCCCTGAACAAGGCAGCTAACCCACTGTTCCCCTGAACAAGGCAGCTAACCCACTGTTCCCCTGAACAAGGCAGTTAACCCACTGTTCCCCTGAACAAGGCAGTTAACCCACTGTTCCCCTGAACAAGGCAGCTAACCCACTGTTCCCCTGAACAAGGCAGCTAACCCACTGTTCCCCTGAACAAGGCAGTTAACCCACTGTTCCCCTGAACAAGGCAGTTAATCCACTGTTCCTAGGCCGTCATTGTAAATAAGAATTTGTTCATTGTAAAAAAGAATTTGTAATTAAATGACTTTCTTAGTAAAAAAAAAAAAAAGGAAATCATTAAATTTAAATTAATTAATCGGGCCCTAATCTATGAATTTCAAATGCCTGGGCAGGGGTGCAGTCATAGTTTGGCATAGGCCCACCTACTTGTTTGTGTCTATTTAGACATTTTATTAACCGGTAAAAATTAGAATATGAAATGTACAGATTAGAATATGAGCTGTACAGATTAGAATATGAACTGTACAGATTAGAATATGAAATGTACAGATTAGAATATGAACTGTACAGATTAGAATATGAACTGTACAGATTAGAATGTGAACTGTACAGATTAGAATATGAACTGTACAGATTAGAATATGAACTGTACAGATTAGAATATGAACTGTACAGATTAGAATATGAACTGTACAGATTAGAATATGAACTGTACAGATTAGAATATGAACTGTACAGATTAGAATATGAACTGTACAGATTAGAATATGAAATGTACAGATTAGAACATGAACTGTACAGATTAGAATATTTTTTATTTATTTAACCAGGCAAGTCAGTTAACCTCTTCAGTCGACCCTCTACTTTTTTGAACATTCTGTTAAAAATCGCGCAACATTTCAGCGCCCTGCTACTCATGCCAGGAATATAGTATATGCATTTGCTTAGTCTGTGTGGATAGAAAACACTCAGACGTTTAAAAAACTGGTTAAATCACTGCTGTGGCTTTACCAGAACGGCATTTACATCGAAAAGCACAGGAAAAACTGATCACTGAAAATGGGGAAAATATATCCATGCGCTACTTGAACCCATTGATAAACGTGAACCACAATTAATTGACTGAGGTTGCAGTACCTACAGCTTCCACAGGGTGTCTAGAGTCTTGTCATTTCCCTTCGAGTTTTTTCTTGGTCAAACACATACAGGACACCGTATCTAATCCGGTCTAGGACCGGATATTTTCGTTGAGTTTCTAGCCGGACATTTTTCCAGACGGACAGCTAATGATCTTTACATCGCCTCCTGATGAATTTTATCGCTTATTAACGTTTACTAACACCTAAAGTTGCATTACAAACGTATTTCGAAGTGTTTTGTGAAAGTTTATCGTCGACTTTTGAATTTTAAAAAATGACGTTACGTTTTGAAACAATGTTTTTTTCGTTTATCACACAGTCTACATATAACGATATCTAGGCTTTATATGGACCGATTTAATCGAAATAAAGACCCAAATAGTGTTTATGGGACATCTAGGAGTGCCAACAAAGAAGATGGTGAAAGGTAATGAATGTTTTCTATTTTATTGTGCGGTTTGTGTAACGCCGAAATGCTAATTATTTTGTTTACGTCCCCTGTGGGTCTTTTGGGGTGTTGCATGCTATCAGATAATAGCTTCTCATGCTTTCGCCGAAAAGCATTTTAAAAATCTGACTTGTTGCCTGGATTCACAACGAGTGTAGCTTTAATTCGATACCCTGCATGTGTATTTTAATGAACTTTTGAGTTTTAACTAATACTATTAGCATTTAGCGTAGCGCATTTGCATTTCCAGAGCTCTAGTTGGGACGCAAGCGTCCCGAGTAGAAGCAACAGGTTAAGAACAAATTCTTATTTTCAATGACAGCCTAAGAACAGTGGGTTAACTGCCTGTTCAGGGGCAGAACGACAGATTTGTACCTAGTCAGCTCGGGGATTTGAATTTGCAACCTTCCGGTTACTAGTCCAACGCTCTAACCAATAGGCTACCCTGCCGCCCCATATGAACTGTACAGATTAGAATATGAACTGTACAGATTAGAATATGAACTGTACAGATTAGAATATGAACTGTACAGATTAGAATGTGAACTGTACAGATTAGAATGTGAACTGTACAGATTAGAATGTGAACTGTACAGATTAGAATGTGAACTAGATGAGAGGGATACAGTGCAGAAAGTGAGTGTTGAAACTGAGCCACTGCTAAATGTTCCTGTTCTCCTGTCCAGCGGGTGTACTACCTCTCCCTGGAGTTCTACATGGGCAGAACCCTCCAGAACACCATGATTAACCTAGGGCTGCAGAACGCCTGTGACGAGGCCATCTACCAGGTGAGCTTGAACCTTATACACAGTCTACCAGGTGAGATGGAACCTTGTAGACAGTCTACCAGGTGAGCTTGAACCTTGTAGACAGTCTACCAGGTGAGATGGAACATTTACATTACATTTAAGTCATTTAGCAGACGCTCTTATCCAGAGCGACTTACAAATTGGTGCATTCACCTTATGACATCCAGTGGAACAGTAGTGCATCTAAATCTTTTAAGGGGGGGGTGAGAGGGATTACTTTATCCTATCCTAGGTATTCCTTAAAGAGGTGGGGTTTCAGGTGTCTCCGGAAGGTGGTGATTGACTCCGCTGTCCTGGCGTCGTGAGGGAGTTTGTTCCACCATTGGGGGGCCAGAGCAGCGAACAGTTTTGACTGGGCTGAGCGGGAACTGTACTTCCTCAGTGGTAGGGAGGCGAGCAGGCCAGAGGTGGATGAACGCAGTGCCCTTGTTTTGGGTGTAGGGCCTGATCAGAGCCTGGAGGTACTGAGGTGCCGTTCCCCTCACAGCTCCGTAGGCAAGCACCATGGTCTTGTAGCGGATGCGAGCTTCAACTGGAAGCCAGTGGAGAGAGCGGAGGAGCGGGGTGACGTGAGAGAACTTGGGAAGGTTGAACACCAGACGGGCTGCGGCGTTCTGGATGAGTTGTAGGGGTTTAATGGCACAGGCAGGGAGCCCAGCCAACAGCGAGTTGCAGTAATCCAGACGGGAGATGACAAGTGCCTGGATTAGGACCTGCGCCGCTTCCTGTGTGAGGCAGGGTCGTACTCTGCGGATGTTGTAGAGCATGAACCTACAGGAACGGGCCAAATCAAATCAAATCAAATTTTATTTGTCACATACGACAAGGTGTTGTCCAGGATCACGCCAAATTCTTAGCGCTCTGGGAGTTCCACAATGCAGTTGTCAACCGTGATGGCGAGATCATGGAATGGGCAGTCCTTCCCGGGAGGAAACAGCTCCGTCTTGCCGATTCAGCTTGAGGTGGTGATCCGTCATCCACACTGATATGTCTGCCAGACATGCAGAGATGAGTGCCACCTGGTCATCAGAAGGGGAAAGGAGAAGATTAATTGTGTGTCAGTCTGCATAGCAATGATAGGAGAGACCATGTGAGGTTATGACAGAGCCAAGTGACATGGTGTATAGCGAGAATAGGAGAGGGCTAGAACAGAGCCCTGGGGGACACCAGTGGTGAGAGCACGTGGTGTGGAGTACAGTTATCGCCACGCCACCTGGTAGGATGACCTGTCAGGTAGGAACAATAAGCGTGGGCAGATGCCCAACTCGGAGAGGGTGGAGTGGAGGATCTGATGGTTCACATTTCCCATCAAGGCAGCCGATAGGTCTAGAAGGATGAGAGCAGAGGAGAGGGTTAGCTTTAGCAGTGACAGTGATACAGAGAAGCCACTCAGTTGAATGACTAGTCTTGAAACCTGACTGATTTGGATCAAGAAGGTCATTCTGAGAGAGATAGCGGGAGAGCTGGCCAAGGACGGCACGTTCAAGAGTTTTGGAGAGAAAGAAAGAAGGGATACTGGTCTGTAGTTGTTGACATCGGAGGGATCGATGTCCTTGATGTTTTTTAGAAGGGGTGCAACTCTCCTCTCTTGAAGACGGAAGGACGTAGCCAGCGGTCAGGGATGAGTTGATGAGCGAGGTGAGGTAAGGGAGAAGGTCTCACGGAAATGGTCTGGAGAGCCTTAGGGATGAGGGTCAAGCGGGCAGGTTGTTGGGCGGCCGGCCGTCATACAGCCCGCCAGATTTCATCTGGAGAGAGCATCTGAGAAAGAGGTCAGAGCACAGGGTAGGGCAGTGTGAGCAGAACCAGCGGTGTCGTTTGACTTAGCAAGAGGATCGGATGTCTGCCTTCTTTTCAAAATGGTTGACGAAGTCATCTGCAGAGAGGGAGGAGGGGGTTTGTCTGGAGGTAGGATTCAGGAAGGAGAAGGTTGCAAAGAGCTTCCACTAGGGTTCCAGGCAGATGCTTGGAATTTAGAGTGGTAGAAAGTGGCTTTTCAGCAGAAGAGAAGAGGAAAATGTCCTTAGTTTTGGAGGAGTGAAAGGATGTCAGGTCCGACACCACACTTTTCCTCCATTTCCGCTCGGCTGCCCGGTAGGCCTGTTCTGTGAGCTGTTGCAATCAGTCGCCTAGCCACGGAGGCGGGAGGGTCGGACCGCAAACCTGGAGGATTGAGGACATAGAGAGTCAAAGGATGCAGAAAGGGAGGCAGAGAAGGGTTGAGGAGGCAGAATCAGGAGATAGGTTGGAGAAGGTTTGAGCAGAGGGAAGAGATGATAGGATGGAAGAGGAGAGAGTAGCGGGGGAGGAGATGAAGGTTGGGACGGCCTCGATACCATCCTGGGGGGGCAGTGTGGGAAGTGTTGGATGAGGCGAGAGGGAAAAGGATCTCAAGGTAGTGGTCGGAGACTTGGAGGGGAGTTGCAATGAGGTTAGTGGAAGAACAGCATCTAGTAAAGATGAGGTCGGCGTTTTCCTGCCTTGTGAGTAGGGGGAAGGTGAGAGGGTGAGGTCAAAAGAGGTTGAGATTGGAAAGAAGGAGGCACCTATTTGGTCGAAAGTAGACGTGGGGAGGTTAAAGTCGCCCAGAACTGTGAGAGGTGAGCCGTCCTCAGGAAAGGAGCTTATCAAGGCATCAAGCTCATTGATGAACTCAGAGGAACCTGGAGGGCGATAAATGATAAGGATGTTAAGCTTGAAAGGGCTGGTAACTGTGACAGCATGGAATTCAAAGGAGGCGATAGACAGATGGGTAAGGGGAAAAGAGAATGACCACTTGGGAGGGAGATGAGGATCCCGGTGGCACCACCCCGCCCAGAAGCTCTCGGGGTGTGCGAGAACACGTGGGCAGACGAAGAGGAGCAGTAGGGTAGCAGTGTTGTCTGTGGTGATCCATGTTTCCGTCAGTGCCAAGAAGTCGAGGGACTGGAGGAAGGCATAGACTGAGATGAACTCTGCCTTCTTGGCCGTGTCATCGGCAGTTCCAGAGTCTACAAAGACCTGGAACTCCACGTGGGTTAGTCTGCCTGGGACCACCAGATTAGGGTGGTCCGTGACTGGTGTGGAAGCGTTTGTATGGTCTGTGCAGAGAGCAGAGAACAGGGATAGACAGACACATAGTTGACAGGCTACACAGAGTCTGAGCTAATGCAAAGGAGATTGGAATGACAAGTGGACTACACGTCTCGAGTGTTCAGAAAGTTAAGCTTACGTAGCAAGAATCTTATTGACTAAAATGATTAAAATGATACAGTACTGCTGAAGTAGGCTAGCTGGCAGAGGCTGCGTTGTTGACTATGTAGGCTAGCTGGCATTGGCTGCGTTGCTGACACTACACTAATCAAGTCGTTCCGTTGAGTGTAATAGTTTCTACTGTGCTGCTATTCGGGGCTAGCTGGCTAGCTAGCAGTGTTGATTACGTTACGTTGCTAAAAGAACGACAATAGCTGGCTCAGCTAACCTAGAAATTTCCATCTGAGACTACACAATTATCTTTGATACAAGCAGCTATGTAGCTAGCTATGGCTAGCTACGATCAAACAAATCAAGCTGTTGTACTGTAATGAAATGAAATGAAAAATGTGATACTACCTGTGGAGCGATCAACGAAATGGACCAGTTGTTGAGTGCAGAAGTTCTGTTCGGGGGGCGTTGGCTAGCTGTTGGCTAGCTAGCAGAGTCTCCTACGTTAAGGAACAAATAGCTGGTTAGCTAACCTCGGTAAATTAAGATAATCACTCTAAAACTACACACTCTAAACTACACAATTATCTTGGATACGAAGACAGCAAAGACAACTATGTAGCTAGCTAACACTACACTAATCAAGTCGTTCAGTTGAGTGTAATAGTTGTGCTGCTAATCGGTAGACGGTGGACTAGCTAACGGTGGACGTTAGCTAGCTGGCTTGCAGGGCAGTGTAGACTGCGTTAGAACGATTAAATACGATAATTACGCAATTATCTATGATACAAAGGCGGCTATGTAGCTAGCTAAGAAGAAATTGCTAAGATTAGACAAATCAAACCGTTGTACTATAATGAAATGTAATGAAATGTAATACTACCTGCGGACCGAGTGCAGATGCGACCGCTCGCTCCAACCCGTTGTGAACAACCTTGTAGACAGTCTACCAGCCAGGTGAGATGGAACCTTGTAGACAGTCTACCAGCCAGGTGAGATGGAACCTTGTAGACAGTCTACCAGCCAGGTGAGATGGAACCTTGTAGACCGTCTACCAGCCAGGTGAGATGGAACCTTGTAGACCGTCTACCAGCCAGGTGAGATGGAACCTTGTAGACAGTCTACCAGCCAGGTGAGATGGAACCTTGTAGACGTCAGGGACACACCGGCATGGCTGCAAGCAGAAACGACTAGTGCCGCAGGCAAACAAGCTTTCTTATAAGAGACAGACTTTCTCAAGAACTGTGACAGCATGACTAACACACAACCTCATTCCTCAACCTCAACCACATTCCTTTTATCAACTTTGATTGTCAACTAATGAATGCATGAGCTCAAACACATTATTGGACACTAAAACGCCTAGTTTACACCTTGCGTACACAACGAAAGAACGCTTCGCAAGATGGCGATCCTGCACAGAGGTATGAATTGCAGGACTGAACATGTCTGCGTAGCTTTGCTAAGCTACGCAACGCTATTTAGAGTAGCTACCTGTGGGGTATAAACTAGCCTTTAATATGGGACTGTGAGTTGAGCGAACTGATTTGAGTTGCTTTTTTATGTCTGTCATGTAGCTGGGTTTGGACATGGAGGATCTGGAGGAGATGGAGGAGGATGCAGGGCTGGGGAACGGAGGCCTAGGCAGACTGGCAGGTACAGTACCAAGATCCATGTGTCTGTCTGTCTGTCAGTGTGTGTTAGGATGCTGTTGGCTCACCAGAACAGGAAGTTTACTCAACCCTAGGAGGCTGCTGTTGGCTCACCAGAACAGAAAGTTTACTCAACCCTAGGAGGCTGCTGTTGGCTCACCAGAACAGGAAGTTTACTCAACCCTAGGAGGCTGCTGTTGGCTCACCAGAACAGGAAGTTTACTCAACCTAGGAGGCTGCTGTTGGCTGGCTGTCCGCATCAACGCGAGTAGGCTGTCCACCACTAGGAGGCTGTCCGCCCCACCACCACCACCACTAGGAGGCTGTCCGCCCCACCACCACCACCACCAGGAGGCTGTGCCGCCCCCACCACCACCACCACCACCACTAGGAGGCTGTCCCGCCCCACCACCACCACCAGGAGGCTGTCCCGCCCCACCACCACCACCACCACCACCACCAGCACCAGGAGGCTGTCCCAGCCCCACCACCACCACCACCAGGAGGATGTCCCGCCCCACCACCACCACCACTAGGAGGCTGTGAAACCACCACCACCACTAGGAGGCTGTTCCGCCCCACCACCACCACCAGGAGGCTGTCCGCCCCACCACCACCACTAGGAGGCTGTCCGCCCCACCACCACCACTAGAAGGCTGTCCGCCCCACCACCACTAGGAGGCTGTCCGCCCCACCACCACCACCACCACCACCACCACCACCACTAGGAGGCTGTCCCGCCCCACCACCACCACCAGGAGGCTGTCCCGCCCCACCACCACCACCACCAGGAGGCTGTCCCGCCCCACCACCACCACCACCACCAGGAGGATGTCCCGCCCCACCACCACCACCACTAGGAGGCTGTCCGCCCCACCACCACCACCACTAGGAGGCTGTTCCGCCCCACCACCACCACCACCACCAGGAGGCTGTCCGCCCCACCACCACCACTAGGAGGCTGTCCGCCCCACCACCACCACCACTAGGAGGCTGTCCGCCCCACCACCACTAGGAGGCTGTTCCGCCCCACCACCACCACCACCACCAGGAGGCTGTCCGCCCCACCACCACCACTAGGAGGCTGTCCTTGGACCACCACCACTAGGAGGCTGTCCGCCCCACCACCACTAGGGCTGTCCGCCCCACCACCACCACCACCACCACCACCACCACCAGGAGGATGTCCCGCCCCACCACCACCACCACTAGGAGGCTGTCCGCCCCACCACCACCACCACTAGGAGGCTGTTCCGCCCCACCACCACCACCAGGAGGCTGTCCGCCCCACCACCACCACTAGGAGGCTGTCCGCCCCACCACCACCACCACTAGGAGGCTGTCCGCCCCACCACCACTAGGAGGCTGTCCGCCCCACCACCACCACCACCACCACCACTAGGAGGCTGTCCCGCCCCACCACCACCAGGAGGCTGTCCCCCACCACCACCAGACCAGGTTGGAGGTTGTCCAGAGGGAAGACCACCACCACCACCACCAGGAGGATGTCCCGCCCCACCACCACCACCACTAGGAGGCTGTCCGCCCCACCACCACCACCACTAGGAGGCTGTTCCGAACCACCACCACCACCAGGAGGCTGTCCGCCCCACCACCACAAGGAGGCTGTCCGAGACCACCACCACTAGGAGGCTGTCCGCCCCACCACCACTAGGATGGCTGTCCGCCCCACCACCACCACCACCACCACCACCACCACTAGGAGGCTGTCCCGCCCACCACCACCACTAGGAGGCTGTCCCGCCCCACCATCACCACTAGGAGGCTGTCCCGCCCCACCACCACCACTAGGAGGCTGTCCCGCCCCACCACCACTGTGGAGGCTGTCCCGCCCCACCACCACCACCACTAGGAGGCTGTCCGCCCCACCACCACCACTAGAGGCTGTTCCTGCCCCACCACCACCACCACCACCAGGAGGCTGTCCGCCCCACCACCACCACTAGGAACTGTGACCCACCACCACCACCACTAGGAGGCTGTAGACCACCACCACCACCACCACCACCACCACCACCACTAGGAGGCTGTCCCGCCCCACCACCACCACCAGGAGGCTGTCCCGCCCACCACCACCACCACCAGGAGGCTGTCCCGCCCCACCACCACCACCACCACCAGGAGGATGTCCCGCCCCACCACCACCACCACTAGGAGGCTGTCCATGCCCCACCACCACCACCACTGGAGGGAGGCTGTTCCGCCCCACCACCACCACCACCACCAGGAGGCTGTCCGCCCCACCACCACCACTGGAGGCTGTCCGCCCCACCACCACCACCACTAGGAGGCTGTCCGCCCCACCACCACTAGGAGGCTGTTCCGGGACCACCACCACCACCAGGAGGCTGTCCGCCCCACCACCACCACTAGGAGGCTGTCCAGAGACCACCACCACCACTAGGGCTGTCCGCCCCACCACCACTAGGAGGCTGGCCCCACCACCACCACCACCACCACCACCACCAGGAGGATGTCCGACAAGTGGACCACCACCACTAGAGGCTGTTCAGAAAGTTACCACCACCACCACTAGGATCTTATTGACCACCAACCAGGAGGCTGATACCACCACCACTGGAGGCTGTCCGCCCCACCACCACCACCACTGTGTGACTAGGTAGGCTGCTGGCCCCACCACCACCACCACCACCACCAATCAGGAGGCTGTCTACTGTGCCCTATTTGGGGCACCAGGAGTGCTGTCCCGCCCCACCACCACCACCACCAGGAGGCTGTCCCGCCCCACCACCACCACCACTACCAGGAGGATGTCCCGCCCCACCACCACCACCACTAGGAGATGTCCCGCCCCACCACCTGTCCGCCCCACCACCACCACCACTAGGAGGCTGTTCCGCCCCACCACCACCACCACCACCAGGAGGCTGTCCGCCCCACCACCACCACCACTAGGAAATGTCCGCCCCACCACCACCACCACTAAAGAGGCTGTAGCCCCACCACCACCACCACCACCACTAGGAGGCTGTCCTGCCCCACCACCACCACTAGGAAAATGTCCCGATACCATCACCACTAGGAGGCTGTCCGCCCCACCACCACCACTAGGAGGCTGTCCCGCCCCACCACCACTAGGAGGCTGTCCCGCCCCTACCAGACCACCACTAGGAGGCTGTCCGCCCCACCACCACCACCACTAGGAGGCTGTTAAGATAATCACCACCACCACAGGAGGCTGTACCACCACCACTAGGAGGCTGTCCAAAGACCACCTATGTAGGAGGCTGTCCGCCCCACCACCACTAGGAGGCTGTTCCGCCCCACCACCACCACCACTAGGAGGCTGTCCGCCCCACCACCACCACCACTAGGAGGCTGTCCGCCCCACCACCACTAGGAGGCTGTCCGACCCACCACCACCACCACCACCACCACCAGGAGGATGTCCCTACCACCACCACCACTAGGAGGCTGTAGCCCCACCACCAAGAAGAAATTGCTGATTAGACCCACCACCACCACCAGGACTATAATGAAACCACCACTAGGAGGCTGTCCGCCCCACCACCACCACCACTAGGAGGCTGTCCGCCCCACCACCACTAGGAGGCTGTCCGAACCACCACCACCACCACCACCACCACTGGATGGCTGTCCCCGCCACCACCACCAGGAGGCTGTCCCGCCCCACCACCACCACCAGGTGAGATGGAACCGCCCACCACACCACCAGCCAGGAGGATGTCCCTTGCCCCACCACCACCACCACTAGGAGGCTGTCCGCCCCACCACCACCACCAGGTGGAGGCTGTTCCGCCCCACCACCACCACCACCACCAGGAGGCTGTCCGCCCCACCACCACCACTAGGAGGCTGTCCGCCCCACCACCACCACCACTAGGAACCTGTCCGCCCCTACCAGCACTAGGTGGCTGGAACCACCACCACCACCACCACCACTGGAGGCTGTCCCGCCCCACCACCACCACCAGGAGGCTGCCCGCCCCACCACCACCACCAGGAGGCTGTGCCGCCCCACCACCACCACCACCAGGAGGATGTCCCGCCCCACCACCACCACCACTGGAGGCTGTCCGCCCCACCACCACCACCACTTATCAACTGATTGCCCCACCACCACTGAATGCATGAGCTCCACCAAACCACCACCACCACCACTAAAAGGCTGTCCTAGTTTACACCACCACTAGGAGGCTGTCCCGAACGCATCACCACTAGGAGGCTGTCCTGCCCCACCACCAGGTAGGAGGCTGTGCCCCACCACCACTAGGAGGCTGTCCCGCCCCACCACCACCACCACTAGGAGGCTGTCCGCCCACCACCACCACCACTAGGAGGCTGTTCCGCCCCACCACCACCACCACCATGAGGCTGTCCGCCCCACCACCACCACTTGGAGGCTGTCCGCCCCACCACCACCACTGGAGGCTGTCCGCCCCACCACCACTAGGAGGCTGTTCCGACCACCACCACCATGCAGGGCTGTCCGAACCACCACTAGGCAGGCTGTCCGGTACACCACCACCACCATGGAGGCTGTCTGTCCCCACCACCACTAGGAGGCTGTTGGCCCACCACCACACCACCACCACCACCACTAGGAGGCTGTCCCCCTCACCACCACCACAGGAGGCTGTACCACCACCACCAGGAGGCTGTCCCGCCCCACCACCACCACCACAGGAGGATTCCCCTAGCCCCACCACACCACCACTAGGAGGCTGTCACCCCACCACCACCACCACTAGGAGGCTGTTCCGCCCCACCACCACCACCACCACCACCAGGAGGCTGTCCGCCCCACCACCACCACTAGGAGGCTGTCCGCCCCACCACCACCACCACTAGGAGGCTGTCCGCCCCACCACCACTAGGAGGCTGTCCCCCCACCACCACCACCACCACCACCACCACCACTAGGAGGCTGTCCCGCCCCACCACCACCACTAGGAGGCTGTCCCGCCCCACCATCACCACTAGGAGGCTGTCCCGCCCCACCACCACCACTAGGAGGCTGTCCCGCCCCACCACCACTAGGAGGCTGTCCCGCCCCACCACCACCACCACTAGGAGGCTGTCCCCCCCACCACCACCACTAGGAGGCTGTCCCACCCCCACCACCACCACCACCACCACCACCACCACCACTAGGAGGCTGTCCGCCCCCACCACCACCACTAGGAGGCTGTCCGCCCCACCACCACCACTAGGAGGCTGTCCGCCCCACCACCACCACTACCAGGCTGTCCACCCCACCACCACCACTAGGAGGCTGTCCCGCCCCACCACCACCACCACTAGGAGGCTGTCCCGCCCCACCACCACCATCACCACTAGGAGGCTGTCCCGCCCCACCACCACCATCACCACTAGGAGGCTGTCCCCATCACCACCACCACCACCACTAGGAGGCTGTCCCCATCACCACCACCACCACTAGGAGGCTGCCCCATCACCACCACCACTTATCCCTGTACTACACCATACTTCATCCATACAGTTTGTCTTGACATCCACTTTATCTGTATCCTTCATCCAATAAACGTAGTGTTTCTATTGAACATTTACATGATTTTGTCCTGTGTATATGTGTGTGTGCGTGTGTGCGTGTTTGTGTGTGTGTGTGTGTGTGTGTGTGTGTGTGTGTGTGTGTGTGTGTGTGTGTGTGTGTATATATATAATATAGCTTGTTTCCTGGACTCGATGGCCACCCTTGGTCTGGCAGCGTACGGTTACGGCATCCGTTATGAATATGGAATCTTCAATCAGAAGATCAAGGAAGGTTGGCAGGTAATATCCACACACTTTTAAACACTTTTCACTGTATAAATCTATTGCATTTAAAGGGACAATCTGGGGAAAAAAAGCTACATCCATTTTTTTTTGTACTTGTAAATGATTTATACAGCGAGTTCCAACTGTATTGGGACAGTGACCCATTTGTCGTTGTTTTTGGCTCTGTACTCCAGCACTTTGGGTTTTAAATTTGATATAATAAAGTGCAGACTGACAGCTTTAATTTGAGGTTATTTTCATCCATATCTGGTCAACCGATTTATAACTGACAGCACGATTCGGTCATTCACATGTGTATTAAAGTAGTAAAAAGTATAGTCTTATATTCCTAGCATGCAATGACTACATCAAGCGTGTAACTCTGTTGTGTTTCATATTATTTTGTGCCCAATACAAATGAATGTTAAATAATGTATAGAGGCCCTTTTATTGTAAATAAGAATAGAATATGTTTTCTAAACACTTCTACATGAATGTGGATGCTACCATGGTTACAGATCATCCCGAATGAATCATGAAATAATGATGAGTGAGAAAGTTAGACTATCATACCTTAAAACATTTCAATCTGTCACCTTTTCAATATCGGCCAGTCAGTCAGCCAGTTAGCATTTTTCAGTTAGGGGTTAATCAGGGTCAGGTCACACCCTGACCATAGTTTGCTTTGTTTTGTTTGGTCAGGGTGTGATCTGAGTGGGCATTCTATGTTACGTGTCTAGTTTGTCTATTTCTATGTTTGGGCCTGATATGGTTCTCAATCAGAGGCAGGTGTTAGTCATTGTCTCTGATTTGGAACCATATTTAGGTAGCCTGTTTGGTGTTGGGTTTTGTGGGTGATTGTTCCTGTCTCTGTGTTAGTTTGCACCAGATAGGGCTGCTTTGGTTTTCCACGTTTTTGTTTTGTATTATGTTCATGTTTAGTTGTCTTATTAAGAAACATGAATAGTAACCACACTGCATTTTGGTCCTCCTCTCCTTCAACTCAAGAAAACCGTTACAGGGGGGGTGTATGATAAGATTTCATTATTTGCAGTACACTCTCATTTCTAAAACACTTTGTGCCTCGTCACTTCAGTCAATGAATAATCAGTACAATCAGGTTTCAGCGCTCTAAACTACATCACACAGGCCAAATTCAAAAGGGCAACACCCCTCAGCCGTGTATAGAAGGTACTGTAGGTCATTATCAGAGTCTTAATTAACAAAAGGGCAAAAACCCTCAGCCGTGTATAGAAGGTACTGTAGGTCTTTATCAGAGTCTTAACAAAAGGGCAAAACCCCTCAGCCGTGTATAGAAGGTACTGTAGGTCATTATCAGAGTCTTAATTAACAAAAGGGCAACAACACAATAGCTTTCTCAACCTCTGAGCCAACCACCGGCAACAGGCACCCTCTGCGTGCCAAATGGCACCCTATTCCCTACGTAGTACACTACTTTTGACTAGGGACCATGGGGGTGTGGTCAAAAGTAGTGCACTATATAGGGAATAGGGTGCTGTTTGGGTCACAGACATTGTTACACTATGGCAACAGAGAAAATTAGGCAGTTGGCAGCAACTTCCATTCCTGTTAATGATTGGCCAACACTGCATACCTGGGTTCAACAACTATTCTAAAATCATTTAAAATACTTCATATGTGTTTGATTGAGCCTGTCTGGTGCAATGGAATCAATAGAATAGTTGCCAAAGTGCAAAACCCACCCATCTGGCACTCCAGGCAGACTAGAGCAAACGCTCAAAGTATTTGAAAGATTTCAAATAGTATTTAAACCCAGTTCCGCAACATTGTGGTGGCCCACTTCCTCTCTCTCACCATCCAGCCTGGATTCAAATAAGCAAAGCTTGATGATGAGTTGGGTCTTTGAATTAGCTGTTTAGTGCTAAGGCAACAAAAACTAAACGTGCTCCCGGGGGGGGACCGAGTTTGAGAAACCCTGCCCTAGAGGGCTGTCTAAATCTTTCTTAATTGAATTATTTTATTCAGCCAGGATAATCCACTCAGTAACACTGGCCTCTTCAAAGAGTTTAGTCTGCAGAGGTTTAACATACTCTCAATATGAACTGCCTTCTGTACCTACTACTATATATACTATAATACTACTATAGTATAATACTATTATACACACTATACTACTACGGTTGAAGTCGGGAGTTTACATACACCTTAGCCAAAGACATTTAAACTCAGTTTTTCACAATACCTGACATTTAATCCTAGTAAAAAAATCCCTGTCGTAGGTCAGCTAGGATCACCACTTTATTTTAAGAATGTGGAATGTCAGAATAATAGTAGAGAATGATCTATTTCAGATTTGACTTCTTTCATCACATTCCCAGTGGGTCAGAAGTTTACATACGCTCAATTAGGATTTGATAACATTGCCTTTAAAATTTTTAACTTTGGGCAAATGTTTCGGGTAGCCTTCCACAAGCTTCCCACAATAAGTTGGGGGTAATTTTGGCCCATTCCTCCTGACAGCGCTGGTGTAACTGAGTCAGGTTTGTAGGCCTCCTTGCTCGCACTTGAGGCCTACCTTCAACTGAGAATGAAGGTAGGCCTTGAAATACATCCACAGATATACCTCCAATAGGCTAATTGACATAATTTGAGTCAATCAGAAGCTTCTAAAGCCATGACCTCATTTTCTGGAATTTTCCAAGCTGTTTAAAGGCACAGTCAACTTAGTGTATGTAAACTTCTGACCCACTGGAATTGTGATACAGTGAATTATCAATGAAATAATCTGTCTGTAAACAGTTGTTGGAATAATTACTTGTGTCGTGCACAAAGTAGATGTCCTAACCGACTTGCCAAAACTATAGTTTGTTAACAAGACATTTGTGGAGTGGTTGAAAAACAAGTTAATGACTCCAACCTAAGTGTATGTAAACTTCTGACTTCAACTGAATATTAGAATGCTACTATACTATTATATACAGTACCATCCAAAAGTTTAGACAGCTACTCATTCAAGGGTTTTTCTTTATTTTTACTATTTTCTACATTGTAGAATAATAGTGAAGACATCAAGACTATGAAATAACACATATGGAATCATGTAGTAACCAAAAAAGTGTTAAACATATCCAAATATTTTGTATTTGAGATTCTTCAAGGTAGTCACCCTTTGCCTTGATGACAGCTTTGCACACTCTTGGCATTCTCTCAACCAGCTTCATGAGGTAGTCACCTGGAATGCATTTCAATTAACAGGCGTGCCTTGTTAAAAGTTCATTTGTGGAATTTCTTTCCTTAATAATGTATTTGAGCCAATCAGTTGTGTTGTAAGAAGGTAGAGGTGGTATACAGAAGATAGCCCTAATTGGTGAACGACCAAGTACATATTATGGCAGGAACAGCTCAAATAAGCAATGAGAAATGACAGTCCATTACTTAAAGACATGAAGAAAAACCCTGGAATGAGTAGCTGTGTCCAACCGTTTTTGACTGGTACTGTGTATACTATACTACTGATATACTATAATACTACTATACTACTACTATAATACTGATATACTACTATACTTCTACTATAATATAATACTACTACTATACTATACTACTACTATACTATAATACTACTATAATATAATACTACTACTATACTATAATACTACCATACTATACTACTGCTATACTATAATGCTACTATACTACTACTACTATAATATAATACTACTACTATACTATACTACTGCTATACTATAATGCTACAATACTACTACTATACTATAATGCTACAATACTAATACTATAATATAATACTACACTATACTACTACTATACTATACTACTACTATACTACTACTATAATATGATACTACTAAATCAAATCAAATCAAATTTAATTTGTCACATTTTATTTGTCACATACACATGGTTAGCAGATGTTAATGCGAGTGTAGCGAAATGCTTGTGCTTCTAGTTCCGACAATGCAGCGATAACCAACAAGTAATCTAACTAACAATTCTAAAACTACTGTCTTATACACAGTGTAAGGGGATAAAGAATATGTACATAAGGATATATGAGTGAGTGATGGTACAGAGCAGCATACAGTAGATGGTATCGAGTACAGTATATACATATGAGATGAGTATGTAGACAAAGTAAACAAAGTGCATAGTTAAAGTGGCTAGTGATACATGTATTACATAAGGATGCAGTCGATGATGTAGAGTACAGTATATACGTATGCATATGAGATGAATAATGTAGGGTAAGTAACATTATATAAGGTAGCATTGTTTAAAGTGGCTAGTGATATATTTACATCATTTCCCATCAATTCCCATTATTAAAGTGGCTGGAGTTGGGTCAGTGTCAATGACAGTGTGTTGGCAGCAGCCACTCAATGGTGGCTGTTTAACAGTCTGATAGCCTTGAGATAGAAGCTGTTTTTCAGTCTCTCAGTCCCAGCTTTGATGCACCTGTACTGACCTCGCCTTCTGGATGATAGCGGGGTGAACAGGCAGTGGTTCGGGTGGTTGATGTCCTTGATGATCTTTATGGCCTTCCTGTAACATCGGGTGGTGTAGGTGTCCTGGAGGGCAGGTAGTTTTCCCCCGGTGATGTGTTGTGCAGACCTCACTACCCTCTGGAGAGCCTTACGGTTGAGGGCGGAGCAGTTGCCGTACCAGGCGGTGATACAGCCCGCCAGGATGCTCTCGATTGTGCATCTGTAGAAGTTTGTGAGTGCTTTTGGTGACAAGCCGAATTTCTTCAGCCTCCTGAGGTTGAAGAGGCGCTGCTGTGAGTGGACCAATTCAGTTTGTCTGTGATGTGTATGCCGAGGAACTTAAAACTTGCTACCCTCTCCACTACTGTTCCATCGATGTGGATAGGGGGGTGTTCCCTCTGCTGTTTCCTGAAGTCCACAATCATCTCCTTAGTTTTGTTGACGTTGAGTGTGAGGTTATTTTCCTGACACCACACTCCGAGGGCCCTCACCTCCTCCCTGTAGGCCGTCTCGTCGTTGTTGGTAATCAAGCCTACCACTGTTGTGTCGTCCGCAAACTTGATGATTGAGTTGGAGGCGTGCGTGGCCACGCAGTCGTGGGTGAACAGGGAGTACAGGAGAGGGCTCAGAACGCACCCTTGTGGGGCCCCCGTGTTGAGGATCAGCGGGGAGGAGATGTTGTTGCCTACCCTCACCACCTGGGGGCGGCCCATCAGGAAGTCCAGTACCCAGTTGCACAGGGCGGGGTCGAGACCCAGGGTCTCGAGCTTGATGACGAGCTTGGAGGGTACTATGGTGTTGAATGCCGAGCTGTAGTCGATGAACAGCATTCTCACATAGGTATTCCTCTTGTCCAGGTGGGTTAGGGCAGTGTGCAGTGTGGTTGAGATTGCATCGTCTGTGGACCTATTTGGGCGGTAAGCAAATTGGAGTGGGTCTAGGGTGTCAGGTAGGGTGGAGGTGATATGGTCCTTGACTAGTCTCTCAAAGCACTTCATGACGGAAGTGAGTGCTACGGGCGGTAGTCGTTTAGCTCAGTTACCTTAGCTTTCTTGGGAACAGGAACAATGGTGGCCCTCTTGAAGCATGTGGGAACAGCAGACTGGTATAGGGATTGATTGAATATGTCCGTAAACACACCGGCCAGCTGGTCTGCGCATGCTCTGAGGGCGCGGCTGGGGATGCCGTCTGGGCCTGCAGCCTTGCGAGGGTTAACACGTTTAAATGTCTTACTCACCTCGGCTGCAGTGAAGGAGAGACCGCATGTTTTCGTTGCAGGCCGTGTCAGTGGCACTGTATTGTCCTCAAAGCGGGCAAAAAGTTATTTAGTCTGCCTGGGAGCAAGACATCCTGGTCCGTGACTGGGCTGGGTTTCTTCTTGTAGTCCGTGATTGACTGTAGACCCTGCCACATGCCTCTTGTGTCTGAGCCGTTGAATTGAGATTCTACTTTGTCTCTGTACTGACGCTTAGCTTGTTTAATAGCCTTGCGGAGGGAATAGCTGCACTGTTTGTATTCGGTCATGTTGCCAGACACCTTGCCCTGATTAAAAGCAGTGGTTCGCGCTTTCAGTTTCACGCGAATGCTGCCATCAATCCACGGTTTCTGGTTAGGGAATGTTTTTATCGTTGCTATGGGAACGACATCTTCAACGCACGTTCTAATGAACTCGCACACCGAATCAGCGTATTCGTCAATATTTTTATCTGACGTCTGAAACATGTCCCAGTCCACGTGATGGAAGCAGTCTTGGAGTGTGGAGTCAGCTTGGTCTGACCAGCATTGGACAGACCTCAGCATGGGAGCCTCTTGTTTAAGTTTCTGCCTGTAGGCAGGAATCAACAAAATGGAGTCGTGGTCAGCTTTTCCGAACTGTGGTATAGTATGGTAGTATTACTATAATAACTATAAGTACTACTATAATGTAATACTGATATACTATAATACTACCATACTATGATACTGCTACTACACTATAATGCTACTATACTACTACTATAATATAATACTACTACTATACTATAATACTGCTAAACTATAATACTGCTACTATACTATAATGCTACTATACTATAATGCCACTATACTACCACTATACTATAATACTACTACTATACTATACTACTGCTATACTATAATGCTACTATACTACTACTATAATATAATACTACTACTATACTATAATACTGCTATACACTATAATACTACATACTATACTACTGCTATACTATAATGCTACTATACTACTACTATAATATAATACTACTACTATACTATAATACTGCTATACATTAATACTAGCATACTATACTACTGCTATACTACTACTATAATACTGCTATACTATAATGCTACTATAATATAATACTACTACTATACTATACTACTACCACACTATACTACTATACTATAATGCTACTATGCTACTACTACTATAATATACTACTACTATACTATAATACTGCTACTATACTATAATACTACTACTATACTATCATTCCACTATACTATAATACTACTACTATACTATAATACTGCTATACTATAATGCTACTATACTACTACTATAATATAATACTACTACTACTATAATATAATACTACTACTATACTATAATACTGCTATACTATAATGCTACTATAATATAATACTACTACTATAATATAATACTGCTAAACTATACTGCTACTATACTACTACTATAATATAATACTACTACAATACTATAATACTGATATACTATAATGCTACTATAATATAATACTACTACCATACTACAATACTGCTACTATACTATAATACTACTATACTACTACTATAATATAATACTACAATACTTCTGCTCTACTATAATGCTACTATACTACTGCTATACCGTAATGCTACTATACTACTACCATAATATAATACTACTACTATAATATAATACTACCATACTATACCACTGCTATACTATAATGCTACTATACTACTACTATAATATAATACTACTACTATACTATAATACTACCATACTATAATACTACTGCTATGATATAATGCTACTATAATACAATGCTACTACTATACTATAATACTGCTACTATACTATAGTACTACTATTATGTAATAGTACTATTATACTATAATACTACTATAATATAATGCTACTCCTATACTATAATAATACTACTGCTATACTATACCACTACCACTGTACTATAATACTACTATACTATAATATAATACTACTACTATACTATAATGCTACTGTAGTATAATACTACTACTATGCTATAACGCTACTATACTATAACACTACTATACTATAATACGACTATGTTATAATACTACTATGCTATAATACTACTACGATACTATAATACTACTATAATATAATACTACTACCATAATATAATGCTACTATTGTATAACAATACTATAATACTGTAATGCTACCATAATATAATACTACTACTATACTATAATAATACTATACTGCTACTATGCTACAATACTACTATAATATAATACTACTACAATATAATGCGATTATAATATAATACTAATACTATACTATAATACCACTATGCTATAATACCACTATACTATAATACTACTATACCATAAAACTGTCACTATACTATAATGCTACTATAATATAATACTACTGCTATACTATAATACTACCATGCTATAATACTACTACTATACCATAATACTACTATACTATAATACTACTGCTATGCTACAATACTACTGCTATACTATGATACTACTGCTATACTACAATACTACTGCTATACTATAAAACTACTGCTATACTATAATACTACTGCTATACTATAATACTACCGCTATACTATAATACTACTGTAATGCTATAACACTACTACTATACTACAATACTACTACTATAGTAATACTAATACTATACTATAATGCTACTATGATATAATATTATTACTATACCATAATACCACTATAACATAATACTACTGCTATACTATACTACTGATATGATATAATACTACTACTATACTACTATACTATAATACTGCTATACTATAATACTACCACTATACTATAATACTACTACTATAATACTGCTATACTATAATACTACTACTATGCTATAATACTATACTATAATGAATTACTATAATATAATACTACTACTTTGTACTATGAACAATTATGCTCATATCTATTGTTTCATTAGCCTGAGTGCCACTCTGTGCCATCATGTCATTGTCTTGACAATGAGCAATAGAGTTTGCAAGAGCACAAACAGATCTGGGACCAGGCTATGTTTTCATGGTCATTTTGACTCATATTAAAAATGTGTCTTAGTCACTCTTCGATTTGAAATTCACTGTTAAATTCCTTGTTCTTAGGTGGAAGAGGCAGATGATTGGTTGCGTCATGGTAACCCCTGGGAGAAGGCCCGCCCTGAGTACATGCTACCTGTGCACTTCTACGGCAGAGTGGAGGAGTCTAAGGAAGGGGCCAGATGGGTGGATACACAGGTATTTAATCATGATGATAATACATTTTAATTAGTAACACACTAATAATACTACTAGCAGTACTTAGTACCTGCATATCTATGGTGAGAATTGCTATGGAATTACTATGTAACATGTCATTACATTGTTACTACACAAGTATAAGAAGACTTATGTTAAGCGTTACTGATATAGACATTAAAAAGTATTGCCAATTATTCCCTTGCCTATGACCCTGTAGGTAACTTGGGGCGGCAGGGTAGCCTAGTGGTTAGAGCGTTGGACTAGTAACCGGAAGGTTGCAAGTTCAAACCCCCTCGTTCTGCCCCTGAACAGGCAGTTAACCCACTGTTCCTAGGCCGTCATTAAAAATAAGAATTTGTTCTTAACTGACTTGCCTGGTTAAATAAAGGTAAAATATAAAATAAAAAGGTACAGAATATCTATTATGTGTTGAGATGAATTAGTTGATTTTAATCTCTTAATCCTAATTCTTCCCATGCCTTGAATGTGTTATGTAGGCAACCTAATCTTAACCCTCCCCCCCCCCATGCCTTGAATGTGTTATGTAGGCAACCTAATCTTAATCCCCCCCCCCCCCATGCCTTGCCTCTGTAGGTGGTCCTGGCCATGCCCTATGACACGCCCATCCCTGGATATATGAACAACACAGTCAACACCATGAGGCTGTGGTCAGCCAGAGCTCCCAACGATTTCAACCTGATGGACTGTTAGTGGCCAGGATGATTACCTTTTGAACTTGCCTAATCAGAGCTAGCTCTGGTCCAGGGTGTTAGTGCGGCTTGCTTGAAGAAGGCTCAAAAAAGGCTGTTTTAAAGCCCTGGACCAGAGTTAACTTGGAACTTAACTTCAGATCCGAGTACTCAGACTTTCACGTAAATTACACATTTTTTTGTCAATGTAGGATTTATGGTGGAAAACTTGAGTTAAGCACACAGATCTCAAGTTAGAATCCAGAACTTAATCCAGACCTTAATAGTTACACTATTGGACGAGTGAATCTGTAAAAGATTAAACTTGAAAAGCCCTTTCTTTTCCTGGGGAGCTGTCATAATACCCATAAAACCTAGTGGTCAAACAGGGAAATGGTTCCAATCATTTTCCACCATTCATTTTTCCGATAGGAGATTTTCGAAACTCTTACAACCCTTATTTTGTTTCCTGTATGGTCACCCTGGTGTGATGTTTTGATGACCATGCAAATTTCTCTCAGACAAGGTGACTTTTATCAATATATTATGCTCTATTTACTCTCAGATTTGAAAATGCTAATTAGCATTAAACTAGACATCGTGTAAGACTACAAATCCCTGCAAGCTCCAGCAAGTCATCCCTAGCTGACACCTTTGCTAAGAGGTATTAAATAGTTAATACAAAGAGATTCTTACATTTGTAGTTCTTTATGATAGCCACATTAGCAGCTAATTAGCATTTCATTTTGTCGGGGGGTAAGTACAGGTGAACGTATTGATAAATCATCATTATAGGTATTGTGACTCCTACTGTGGTACTCTATTCAACTCTTACCCTATGAGGTCCAGAGCCTGCTGGTGTTCTGTTCTACCTGATAATTAATTGCACCCACCTGGTGTCCCAGGTCTAAATCAGTCACTGATTCGAGGGGAACTAACTTTAACTTCCTCTGGTAACTTTACTAAAATTCCCAGGAATTCCAGAAATCCCTGTTGAAAGAAATCTAAATCAGAAGGGAAAAAGATGGATATCTGGAATCCTCCAACCAGGATTTCTGAAAAACCAGGGAAGTTCCTGGTATTTTGGAGAAGTTCCTGGTATTTTGGAGAAGTTCCTGGTATTTTGGAGAAGTTCCTGCTATTTTGGAGAAGTTCCTGGTATTTTGCAACCCTATATGTAATTCTATGATCTCTCCTCAGTCAATGTTGGAGATTACATCCAAGCTGTTCTGGACAGGAATCTGGCGGAGAATATTTCTCGTGTCCTCTACCCCAACGATAACGTAAGTTCCGCATTGGCCACGTAGGTGTGAGTCCATTTTGATACGCTGTTATATCTGTAACCTGATTCCAGATCTGTTTGTGCGCGGCTGTAGAGTCAACTCCTACGGACGTTGGCATAGAAATGACCGCAGGGGATTAACCTCTTGAAACTAGGGGGCACTATTTTTAATTTTGGCAAATTAAACCACCTATTTCTCAGGACCACATGCTAGAATATGCATATAATTGACAGGTTAGGATAGAAAACACTCTAAAGTTTCCAAAACTGTAAAAATATTGTCTGTGAGTATAACAGAACTGAGAGTCAACTCCTATGGACGTTGGCATAGAAATGACCACAGGGGTTTAACAGACAGCATAAACACATCTGGGGACCGGCTAGTGCAGGGTTTCAGGGTTTCTTAAACTTGGGTCCACATTTTGGGTTTTGCTCCTAGTGCTACACAGCTGATTCAACTAATCGATTTCACAATCAGCTGTGTAGTGCTAGGGGCAAAAAACAAAATGGGCACCACTTGTGATCCCGAGGACTGAGTTTGGGAAACACTGGGCTAGTGTGTTTCTAACTCCTAACGACTTGATTCCTCTCCTCTTGTTGAGGGGTTGTAGTTCTTGATTCCTCTCCTTCTTCATTGTTGTAGTTCTTTGAGGGAAAGGAGCTACGCCTGAAGCAGGAGTACTTTGTGGTGGCGGCCACACTTCAGGACATCATCCGACGCTTCAAGATATCCAAGAAGGGCTCCACGGGTCCAGTGTCTTTCGACAGCTTCCCAGAGAAGGTTACTTATTGATTACCTGTGATGTGTTATCGATTTTCTATGATGTCTGAATCGCAACAAAAAAATCTGTTTGGTTGATTGTGTTGACAGGTGGCCATCCAGCTGAATGACACTCATCCTGCGATGGCCATCCCAGAGCTCATGAGGGTCTTTGTGGACGTTGAGAAACTCGACTGGGACACGGTGCGTTTAGAGAGAGATTATTATATTGTACATTGTTATGATGATATTAAAGACATTTCTTATATGAAAATCCAACTAACCTTGGCTAACTGTCATAAGTCCTAATGTGAATGTTCAGGAAATGTTTACTGTATTAGTGGAACCTGTCTCTCCTCAGGCGTGGGCCATCACCAAGCGGACCTTTGCGTACACCAATCACACGGTGCTTCCCGAGGCTCTGGAGCGCTGGCCCGTTGCCCTGCTGGAGACCCTGCTACCCAGGCACCTTCAGATCATCTACAGGATCAATCAGGGACACCTGGACGTACGTATTTAGCTGAGATCACTGCTCTCTGTGTCAATACGTTGATAGTTAAATGACTTCTTTTAAAATGTGTTCCCCCTTACAAGACTCATAGACACTGGGGGTAGGTTACCGTAGACACTGGGGGTAGGTTACCCTAGACACTGGGGGTAGGTTACCGTAGACACTGGGAGTAGGTTACCGTAGACACTGAGGGTAGGTTACCGTAGACACTGGGGGTAGGTTACCGTAGACACTGGGGGTAGGTTACCGTAGACACTGAGGGTAGGTTACCGTAGACACTGGGGGTAGGTTACCGTAGACACTGGGGGTAGGTTACCGTAGACACTGGGGGTAGGTTACCGTAGACACTGGGGGTAGGTTACCGTAGACACTGGGGGTAGGTTACCGTAGACACTGAGGGTAGGTTACCGTAGCGTAGACACTGGGGGTAGGTCGACCGTAGCGTAGTCACTGGGGGTAGGTTGCCGTAGACACTGGGAGTAGGTTACCGTAGACACTGGGGGTAGGTTACCGTAGCGTAGACACTGGGAGTAGGTTACCGTAGACACTGGGGGTAGGTTACCGTAGCGTAGACACTGGGGGTAGGCGACCGTAGACACTGGGAGTAGGTTACCGTAGACACTGGGGGTAGGTTACCGTAGCGTAGACACTGGGAGTAGGTTACCGTAGACACTGGGAGTAGGTTACCGTAGACACTGGGGGTAGGTTACCGTAGACACTGGGGGTAGGTTACCGTAGACACTGAGGGTGGACACTGGGGGTAGGTTACCGTAGACACTGGGGGTAGGTTACCGTAGACACTGGGGGTAGGTTACCGTAGACACTGGGGGTAGGTTACCGTAGCACTGGGGGTAGACACACTGGGGGTAGGTTACCGTAACGACACTGGGGGTAGGTTACGTAGTCACTGGGGGTAGGTTACCGTAGACACTGGGGGTAGGTTACCGTAGACACTGGGGGTAGGTTACCGTAGACACTGGGGGTAGGTTACCGTAGACACTGGGGGTAGGTTACCGTAGACACTGGGGGTAGGTTACCGTAGACACTGGGGGTAGGTTACCGTAGACACTGGGGGTAGGTTACCGTAGACACTGGGGGTAGGTTACCGTAGCGTAGGCACTGGGGGTAGGTACCGTAGCGTAGACACTGGGGGTAGGTTACCGTAGCGTAGACACTGGGGGTAGGTTACCGTAGCGTAGACACTGGGAGTAGGTTACCGTAGACACTGGGAGTAGGTTACCGTAGACACTGGGGGTAGGTTACCGTAGGCACTGGGGGTAGGTTACCGTAGCGTAGGCACTGGGGGTAGGTTACCGTAGCGTAGGTACTGGGGGTAGGTTACCGTAGCGTAGGCACTGGGGGTAGGTTACCGTAGCGTAGACACTGGGGGTAGGCGACCGTAGCTTAGACACTGGGGGTAGGTTACCGTAGCGTAGACACTGGGGATAGGTTACCGTAGCGTAGACACTGGGGGTAGGTTACCGTAGCGTAGACACTGGGGGTAGGCGACCGTAGCGTAGACACTGGGGGTAGGTTACCGTAGCGTAGACACTGGGGGTAGGTTACCGTAGCGTAGGCACTGGGGGTAGGTTACCGTAGACACTGGGGGTAGGTTACCGTAGTGTAGACACTGGGAGTAGGTTACCGTAGACACTGGGGGTAGGTTACCGTAGACACTGGGGGTAGGTTACCGTAGCGTAGACACTGGGGGTAGGCGACCGTAGCGTAGTCACTGGGGGTAGGTTACCGTAGACACTGGGAGTAGGTTACCGTAAACACTGGGGGTAGGTTACCGTAGCGTAGACACTGGGAGTAGGTTACCGTAGACACTGGGAGTAGGTTACCGTAGACACTGGGGGTAGGTTACCGTAGACACTGGGGGTAGGTTACCGTAGACACTGAGGGTAGGTTACCGTAGACACTGGGGGTAGGTTACCGTAGACACTGGGGGTAGGTTACCGTAGCGTAGGCACTGGGGTAGGTTACCGTAGCGTAGGTACTGGGGGTAGGTTACCGTAGCGTAGGCACTGGGGGTAGGTTACCGTAGACACTGGGGGTAGGTTACCCTAGACACTGGGGGTAGGTTACCGTAGCGTAGACACTGGGAGTAGGTTACCGTAGACACTGGGAGTAGGTTACCGTAGCGTAGGCACTGGGGGTAGGTTACCGTAGCGTAGGCACTGGGGGTAGGTTACCGTAGACACTGGGGGTAGGTTACCCTAGACACTGGGGGTAGGTTACCGTAGACACTGGGAGTAGGTTACCGTAGACACTGAGGGTAGGTTACCGTAGACACTGGGGGTAGGTTACCGTAGACACTGGGGGTAGGTTACCGTAGAAACTGAGGGTAGGTTACCGTAGACACTGGGGGTAGGTTACCGTAGACACTGGGGGTAGGTTACCGTAGACACTGGGGGTAGGTTACCGTAGACACTGGGGGTAGGTTACCGTAGACACTGGGGGTAGGTTACCGTAGACACTGAGGGTAGGTTACCGTAGCGTAGACACTGGGGGTAGGCGACCGTAGCGTAGTCACTGGGGGTAGGTTGCCGTAGACACTGGGAGTAGGTTACCGTAGACACTGGGGGTAGGTTACCGTAGCGTAGACACTGGGAGTAGGTTACCGTAGACACTGGGGGTAGGTTACCGTAGCGTAGACACTGGGGGTAGGTTACCGTAGACACTGGGAGTAGGTTACCGTGACACTGGGGTAGGTTACCGTAGCGTGACACTGGGAGTAGGTTACCGTAGCGTAGACACTGGGAGTAGGTTACCGTAGACACTGGGGGTAGGTTACCGTAGACACTGGGGGTAGGCACTGGGGGTAGGTTACCGTAGACACTGGGGGTAGGTTACCGTAGACACTGGGGGTAGGTTACCGTAGACACTGGGGTAGGTTACCGTAGACACTGGGGGTAGGTGGGGGTACCGTAGACACTGGGGGTAGGTTACCGTAGACACTGGGGGGTAGGTTACCGTAGCGTAGCGCACACTGGGGGTAGGCGACCGTAGCGTAGTCACTGGGGGTAGGTTACCGTAGACACTGGGGGTAGGTTACCGTAGACACTGGGGGTAGGTTACCGTAGACACTGGGGGTAGGTTACCGTAGACACTGGGGGTAGGTTGGGGGTACCCGTAGATACTGGGGGTAGGTTACCGTAGACACTGGGGGTAGGTTACGTAGACACTGGGGGTAGGTTACCGTAGACACTGGGGGTAGGTTACCGTAGTGTAGGCACTGGGGGTAGGTTACCGTAGCGTAGACACTGGGGGTAGGTTACCGTAGCGTAGACACTGGGGGTAGGTTACCGTAGCGTAGACACTGGGAGTAGGTTACCGTAGACACTGGGAGTAGGTTACCGTAGACACTGGGGGTAGGTTACCGTAGGCACTGGGGGTAGGTTACCGTAGCGTAGGCACTGGGGGTAGGTTACCGTAGCGTAGGTACTGGGGGTAGGTTACCGTAGCGTAGGCACTGGGGGTAGGTTACCGTAGCGTAGACACTGGGGGTAGGCGACCGTAGCTTAGACACTGGGGGTAGGTTACCGTAGCGTAGACACTGGGGATAGGTTACCGTAGCGTAGACACTGGGGGTAGGTTACCGTAGCGTAGACACTGGGGGTAGGCGACCGTAGCGTAGACACTGGGGGTAGGTTACCGTAGCGTAGACACTGGGGGTAGGTTACCGTAGCGTAGGCACTGGGGGTAGGTTACCGTAGACACTGGGGGTAGGTTACCGTAGTGTAGACACTGGGAGTAGGTTACCGTAGACACTGGGGGTAGGTTACCGTAGACACTGGGGGTAGGTTACCGTAGCGTAGACACTGGGGGTAGGCGACCGTAGCGTAGTCACTGGGGGTAGGTTACCGTAGACACTGGGAGTAGGTTACCGTAAACACTGGGGGTAGGTTACCGTAGCGTAGACACTGGGAGTAGGTTACCGTAGACACTGGGACACTGGGGTAGGTTACCGTAGACACTGGGGTAGGGTAGGTTACCGTAGACACTGGGGGTAGGTTACCGTAGACACTGGGGGTAGGTTACCGTAGACACTGGGGGTAGGTTACCGTAGACACTGGGGGTAGGTTACCGTAGACACTGGGGGTAGGTTACCGTAGACACTGGGGGTAGGTTACCGTAGACACTGGGGTAGGTTAGGTTACCGTAGACACTGGGGGTAGGCTACCGTAGGTTACCGTAGACACTGGGGGTAGGTTACCACTGGGGGTAGCGTGGGGGTACTGGGGGTAGGTTACCGTGCGTGAGACACTGGGGGTAGGTTACCGTAGCGTAGTCACTGGGGGTAGGTTACCGTAGACCGTAGCGTAGAGGCACTGGGGGTAGGTTACCGGTGGGGGTAGGTTACGTAGCGTAGACACTGGGGGTAGGTTACCGTAGCGTAGTCACTGGGGGTAGGTTACCGTAGCGTAGACACTGGGAGTAGGTTACCGTAGACACTGGGGGTAGGTTACCGTGTAGACACTGGGGGTAGGTTACCGTAGCGTAGGCACTGGGGGTAGGTTACCGTAGCGTAGACACTGGGGGTAGGTTACCGTAGCGTAGACACTGGGGGTAGGTTACCGTGGGAGTAGGTTACACGTGGACACTGGGACACTGGGGTTACCGTAGACACTGGGGTAGGTTACCGTAGGCACTGGGGTAGGTTACCGTAGCGTGAGGCACTGGGGGTAGGTTACCGTAGCGTAGACACTGGGGGTAGGTTACCGTAGCGTAGACACTGGGGTAGGCTACCGTAGACACTGGGGGTAGGTTAGCCGTAGACACTGGGAGTAGGTTACCGTAGACACTGGGGGTAGGTTACCGTAGCGTAGACACTGGGGGTAGGTTACCGTAGACACGTAGCGTAGGCACTGGGGGTAGGTTACCGTAGCGTAGACACTGGGGGTAGGTTACCGTAGCGTAGGCACTGGGGGTAGGTTACCGTGCCGTAGACACTGGGGGTAGGCTACCGTAGTGACACTGGGGGTAGGTTACCGTAGAGACACTGGGGGTAGGTTACCGTAGACACTGGGGGTAGGTTAGACCGTAGCGTAGACACTGGGGGTAGGCGACCGTAGCGTAGTCACTGGGGGTAGGTTACCGTAGACACTGGGGAGTAGGTTACCGTAAACACTGGGGTAGGTTACCGTAGCGTAGACACTGGGGGTAGGTTACCGTAGACACTGGGGGTAGGTTACCAGTGGGGGTACCACTGGGGGTAGGTTACCGTAGACACTGGGGGTAGGTTACCGTAGAGACACTGGGGGTAGGTTACCGTAGACACTGGGGGTAGGTTACCGTAGCGTAGACACTGGGGGTAGGTTACCGTAGCGTAGGCACTGGGGGTAGGTTACCGTAGACACTGGGGGGTAGGTTACCGTGCGGGGGTAGGTTACCGTAGACACTGGGGGTAGGTTACCGTAGCGTAGACACTGGGGGTAGGTTACCGTAGAGACACTGGGGGTAGGTTACCGTAGCGTAGACACTGGGGTAGGTTACCGTAGCGTAGGCACTGGGGGTAGGTTACCGTAGCGTAGGCACTGGGGGTAGGTTACCGTAGACACTGGGGGTAGGTTACCGTAGACACTGGGGGTAGGTTACCGTAGAGACACACTGGGAGTAGGCACCGTGAGACACTGGGGGTAGGTTACCGTAGAGACACTGGGGGTAGGTTACCGTAGACACTGGGGGTAGGTTACCGTAGACACTGGGGGTAGGTTACCGTAGAGACACTGGGGGTAGGTTACCGTAGACACTGGGGTAGGTTACCAGACACTGGGGGTAGGTTACCGTAGACACTGGGGGTAGGTTACCGTAGACACTGGGGGTAGGTTACCACTGTAGCGTAGACACTGGGGTAGGTTACCGTAGCGTAGGACACTGGGGGTAGGTTACCGTAGCGGGGTAGGTCACTGGGGGTAGGTTACCGCGTAGACACTGGGGTAGGTTACCGTAGACACTGGGGGTAGGTTACCGTGTAGACACTGGGGGTAGGTTACCGTAGACACTGGGGGTAGGTTACCGTAGACACTGGGGGTAGGTTACCGTACACGTAGACACTGGGGGTAGGTTACCGTAGACACTGGGGGTAGGTTACCGTAGCGTAGACACTGGGGTAGGTTACCGTAGACACTGGGAGTAGGTTACCGTGAGACACTGGGGGTAGGTTACCGCGTAGACACTGGGGGTAGGTTACCGTAAGACACTGGGGGTAGGTTACCGTTACCGTAGACACTGGGGGTAGGTTACCGTAGACACTGGGGGTAGGTTACCGTAGACACTGGGGTAGGTTACCGTAGACACTGGGGGTAGGTTACCGTAGACACTGGGGGTAGGTTACCGTAGACACTGGGGGTAGGTTACCGTAGACACTGGGGGTAGTTACCGTAGACACTGGGGGTAGGTTACCGTAGCGTAGACACTGGGGGCAGGTTACCGTGGGGGTAGGTTAGACACTGGGGGTAGGTTACCGTAGACACTGGGGGCAGGTTACCGTAGACACTGGGGGTAGGTTACCACTGGGGGTAGGTTACGTAGACACTGGGGGTAGGTTACCGTAGCACTGTAGACACTGGGGTAGGTTACCGTAGACACTGGGGGTAGGTTACCGTAGACACTGGGGTAGGTTACCGTAGTGTAGGCACTGGGGGTAGGTTACCGTAGCGTGTAGACACTGGGGGTAGGTTACCGTAGCGTAGACACTGGGGGTAGGTTACCGTAGCGTAGACACTGGGGTAGGTTACCGTACACTGGGAGTAGGTTACCGTAGACACTGGGGGTAGGTTACCGTAGACACTGGGGGGGTAGGTTACCGTAGCGTAGGCACTGGGGGTAGGTTACCGTAGCGTAGACACTGGGGGTGGGTTACCGTAGAGGCACTGGGGGTAGGTTACCGTAGACACTGGGGGTAGGCTACCGTAGACACTGGGGGTAGGTTACCGTAGCGTACACTGGGGGTAGGTTACCGTTAGACACTGGGGGTAGGTTACCGTAGAGACACTGGGGGTAGGTTACCGTAGCGTAGACACTGGGGGTAGGTTACCGTAGCGTAGGCACTGGGGGTAGGTTACCGTAGCGTAGGCACTGGGGGTAGGTTACCGTGGGGGTAGGTTACCGTAGACACTGGGGTAGGTTACCGTAGACACTGGGGGTAGGTTACCGTAGGGGTAGGTTACGTAGACACTGGGGGTAGGTTACCGTAGCGTAGACACTGGGGGTAGGCGACCGTAGACACTGGGGTAGGTAGTCACTGGGGGTAGGTTACCGTAGACACTGGGGGTAGGTTACCGTAGCGCACTGGGGGTAGGTTACCGTAGCGTAGACACTGGGGGTAGGTTACCGTAGACACTGGGGGTAGGTTACCGTACACTGGGGTAGGTTACCGTAGACACGGGGGCGGGCACTGGGGGTAGGTTACCGTAGCGTAGACACTGGGGGTAGGTTACCGTAGCGTAGACACTGGGGGGGGGTTACCGTAGCGTAGACACTGGGGGTAGGTTACCGTAGACACTGGGGGTAGGCGACCGTAGCGTAGACACTGGGGGTAGGTTACCGTAGCGTAGACACTGGGGGTAGGTTACCGTAGCGTAGGCACTGGGGGTAGGTTACCGTAGACACTGGGGGTAGGTTACCGTAGTGTAGACACTGGGAGTAGGTTACCGTAGACACTGGGGGTAGGTTACCGTAGACACTGGGGGTAGGTTACCGTAGCGTAGACACTGGGGGTAGGCGACCGTAGCGTAGTCACTGGGGGTAGGTTACCGTAGACACTGGGAGTAGGTTACACTGTAGGTTACCGTAGCACTGGGGGTAGGTTACCGTAGCGTAGACACTGGGGGTAGGTTACCGTAGACACTGGGGGTAGGTTACCGTAGAGACACTGGGGGTAGGTTACCGTAGACACTGAGGGTAGGTTACCGTAGACACTGGGGTAGGTTACCGTAGACACTGGGGGTTTACCGTAGACACTGGGGGTAGGTTACCGTAGACACTGGGGGTAGGTTACCGTTAGACACTGGGGGTAGGTTACCGTAGACACTGGGGGTAGGTTACCGTAGACACTGGGGGTAGGTTACCGTGGGGGGGGGCAGGTTACCGTAGGCGACCGTAGGCGTAGTCACTGGGGGTAGGTTACCGTAGCGTAGGCACTGGGGGTAGGTTACCGTAGCGTAGACACTGGGGGTAGGTTACCGTAGCGTAGACACTGGGGGTAGGTTACCGTAGCGTAGACACTGGGGGTAGGTTACCGTAGCGTAGACACTGGGGGTAGGTTACCGTAGCGTAGACACTGGGGTAGGTTACCGTACACTGGGGGTAGTAGGCACTGGGAGTAGGTTACGTAGACACTGGGGGTAGGTTACCGTAGAGACACTGGGGGTAGGTTACCGTAGCGTAGACACTGGGGTAGGTTACCGTAGACTGGGGGTAGGTTACACTGGGGGTAGGTTACCGTAGAGACACTGGGGGTAGGCGACCGTAGACACTGGGGGTAGGTTACCGTAGCGTAGACACTGGGGATAGGTTACCGTAGCGTGACACTGGGGGTAGGTTACCGTAGCGTAGACACTGGGGGTAGGTTACCGAGACACTGGGGGTAGGTTACCGTAGCGTAGACACTGGGGGTAGGTTACCGTAGCGTAGACACTGGGGGTAGGTTACCGTAGCGTAGACACTGGGGGTAGGTTACCGTAGCGACACTGGGGGTAGGTTACCGTAGCGTAGACACTGGGGGTAGGTTACCGTAGACACTGGGGGTAGGTTAGTAGACACTGGGGGTAGGTTACCGTAGCGTAGACACTGGGGGTAGGTTACCACGTAGCGTAGACACTGGGGGTAGGTTACCGTGACACTGGGGTAGGTTACCGTAGACACTGGGGGTAGGTTACCGTAGCGTAGACACTGGGGGTAGGTTACCGTAGACACTGGGGGTAGGTTACCGTAGCGTACACTGGGGGTAGGTTACCGTAGACACTGGGGGTAGGTTACCGTAGCGTAGACACTGGGGGTAGGTTACCGTAGACACTGGGGGTAGGTTACCGTAGACACTGGGGGTAGGTTACCGTAGCGTAGACACTGGGGGTAGGTTACCGTAGCGTAGACACTGGGGGTAGGTTACCGTAGACACTGGGAGTAGGTTACCGTAGACACTGGGGGTAGGTTACCGTAGAGACACTGGGGGTAGGTTACCGTAGACACTGGGGTAGGTTACCGTAGACACTGGGGGTAGGTTACCGTAGACACTGGGGGTAGGTTACCGTAGACACTGGGGGCAGGTTACCGGGGGTAGACACTGGGGGTAGGTTACCGTAGACACTGGGGGTAGGTTACCGTAGACACTGGGGGTACTAGACACTGGGGCAGGCTGGTAGGTTACCGTAGACACTGGGGGTAGGTTACCGTAGACACTGGGGGTAGGTTACCGTAGCGTAGGCCCCGAGGGTAGGTTACCGTAGCGTAGACACGGGGGGTAGGTGACCGTAGCGTAGTCACTGGGGGTAGGTTACCGTAGCGTAGGCACTGGGGGTAGGCGACCGTAGCGTAGACACTGGGGGTAGGTTACCGTAGCGTAGTCACTGGGGGTAGGTTACCGTAGCGTAGACACTGGGAGTAGGTTACCGTAGACACTGGGGGTAGGTTACCGTAGACACTGGGGGTAGGTTACCGTAGCGTAGGCACTGGGGGTAGGTTACCGTAGCGTAGACACTGGGGGTAGGTTACCGTAGCGTAGACACTGGGAGTAGGTTACCGTAGACACTGGGAGTAGGTTACCGTAGACACTGGGGGTAGGTTACCGTAGGCACTGGGGTAGGTTACCGTGACACTGTAGGCACACTGGGGGTAGGTTACCGTAGCGTAGACACTGGGGGTAGGTTACGACCGGGGGTAGCGTAGACACTGGGGTAGGTTACCGTAGACACTGGGGGTAGGTTGCCGTAGGTTACACACTGGGGTAGGTTACCGTAGACACTGGGGGTAGGTTACCGTAGCGTAGACACTGGGGGTAGGCGACCGTAGCGTAGGCACTGGGGGTAGGTTACCGTAGCGTAGACACTGGGGGTAGGTTACCGTAGCGTAGGCACTGGGGGTAGGTTACCGTAGCGTAGACACTGGGGGTAGGTTACCGTAGACACTGGGGGTAGGTTACCGTAGCGTACACTGGGGGTAGGTTACCGACACTGGGGGTACACTGGGGTTACCGTAGACACTGGGGGTAGGTTACCGTAGACACTGGGGGTAGGTTACCGTAGACACTGGGGGGGGGTAGGTTACCGTAGACACTGGGGTAGGTTACCGTAGACACTGGGGTAGGTTACCGTAGAGACACTGGGGTAGGTTACCGTAGCGTAGTCACTGGGGGTAGGTTACCGTAGCGTAGACACTGGGGGTAGGTTACCGTAGACACTGGGGGTAGGTTACCGTAGCGTACACTGGGGGTAGGTTACCGTAGACACTGGGGTAGGTTACCGTAGACACTGGGGTAGGTTACCGTAGACACTGGGGGTAGGTTACCGTAGCGAGACACTGGGGGTAGGTTACCGTAGCGGAGACACTGGGGGTAGGTTACCGTAGCGTAGGTACTGGGGGTAGGTTACCGTAGCGTAGGCACTGGGGGTAGGTTACCGTAGCGTAGACACTGGGGGTAGGTTACCGTAGCGTAGACACTGGGGGTAGGTTACCGTAGCGTAGACACTGGGGAGTTACCACGTAGAGACACTGGGGGTAGGTTACCGTAGCGTAGACACTGGGGGTAGGTTACCGTAGCGTAGACACTGGGGGTAGGTTACCGTAGCGTAGACACTGGGGGTAGGTTACCGTAGCGTAGACACTGGGGGTAGGTTAGCGTAGACACTGGGGGTAGGTTACACGGGGATAGGTTACCAGAGACACTGGGGGTAGGTTACCGTAGACACTGGGGGTAGGTTACCGTAGCGTAGACACTGGGGGTAGGTTACCGTAGACACTGGGGGTAGGTTACCGTAGCGTAGTCACTGGGGGTAGGTTACCGTGCGTAGACACTGGGGGTAGGTTACCGTAGACACTGGGGGTAGGTTACCGTAGACACTGGGGGTAGGTTACCGTAGACACTGGGGCGGTTACCGTAGACACTGGGGGTAGGTTACCGTAGCGTAGGCACTGGGGGTAGGTTACCGTAGACACTGGGGGTAGGTTACCGTAGCGTAGACACTGGGGGTAGGTTACCGTAGACACTGGGGGTAGGTTACCGTAGAGACACTGGGGGTAGGTTACCGTAGAGTCACTGGGGAGTAGGTTACCGTAGCGTGGGGGCAGGCACTGGGGGGGTAGTGGCGAGACACGTTACCGTACGTAGCGTAGACACTGGGGGTAGGTTACCGTAGCACTGTAGGCGACACTGGGGGCAGGTTACCGTAGCGTAGACACTGGGGTAGGTTACCGTAGACACTGGGGGTAGGTTACCGTAGACACTGGGAGTAGGTTACGTAGACACTGGGGGTAGGTTACCGTGAGGCACTGGGGGTAGGTTACCGTAGCGTAGGCACTGGGGGTAGGTTACCGTAGCGTAGACACTGGGGGTAGGTTAGGACACTGGGGGTACACTGGGAGTAGGTTACCGAGACACTGGGGGTAGGTTACCGTAGCGTAGACACTGGGGGTAGGTTACCGTAGAGACACTGGGGGTAGGTTACCGTAGCGTAGACACTGGGGGTAGGTTACCGTAGACACTGGGAGTAGCACTGGGGGTAGGTTACCGTAGACACTGGGGGTAGGTTACCGTAGCGTAGGTTACACTGGGGGTAGGCCCGTAGCGTAGACACTGGGGGTAGGTTACCGTAGACACTGGGGGTAGGTTACCGTAGCGTAGGTACACTGGGGGTAGGTTACCGTAGCGTAGACACTGGGGGTAGGTTACCGTAGCGTAGACACTGGGGTAGGTTACCGTGAGACACTGGGGTAGGTTACCGTGAGACACTGGGGGTAGGTTACCGTGCGTAGACACTGGGGTAGGTTACCGTAGCGTAGGCACTGGGGGTAGGTTACCGTAGCGTAGACACTGGGGGTAGGTTACCGTGAGACACTGGGGGTAGGTTACCGTAGACACTGGGGGTAGGTTACCGTAGACACTGGGGGTAGGTTACCGTAGCGTAGACACTGGGGGTAGGTTACCGTAGCGTAGACACTGGGGGTAGGTTACCGTGAGGCACTGGGGGTAGGTTACCGTAGCGTGAGACACTGGGGGTAGGTTACCGTAGACACTGGGGGGTAGGTTACCGTAGACACTGGGGGTAGACACTGGGGGTAGGTTACCGTAGACACTGGGGGTAGGTTACCGTAGACACTGGGGGTAGGTTACCGTAGCGTAGGCACTGGGGGTAGGTTACCGTAGCGTAGACACTGGGGGTAGGTTACCGTAGCGTAGACACTGGGGGTAGGTTACCGTAGACACTGGGGGTAGGTTACCGTAGACACTGGGGGTAGGTTACCGTAGGCACTGGGGGTAGGTTACACTGGGGTAGGTTACCGTAGACACTGGGGGTAGGTTAGGACACTGGGGGTAGGTTACCGTAGCGTAGACACTGGGGGTAGGCGACCGTAGGTTACGTAGACACTGGGGGTAGGTTACCGTAGACACTGGGGGTAGGTTACCGTAGCGTAGGTTACACTGGGGGTAGGTTACCGTAGCGTAGACACTGGGGGTAGGTTACCGTAGCGTAGACACTGGGGGTAGGTTACCGTAGACACTGGGAGTAGGTTACCGTAGACACTGGGGGTAGGTTACCGTAGCGTAGACACTGGGAGTAGGTTACCGTAGCGTGGGGTAGGTCACTGGGGGTAGGTTACCGTAGCGTAGACACTGGGGGTAGGTTACCGTAGCACTGGGGTAGGTTACACTGGGGGTAGGTTACCGTAGACACTGGGGGTAGGTTACCGTAGACACTGGGGGTAGGTTACCGTAGACACTGGGGTAGGTTACCGTAGACACTGGGGGTAGGTTACCGTAGCGTGGGGTAGGTTCCGCACTGGGGGTAGGTTACCGTAGCGTAGACACTGGGGGTAGGCGACCGTAGCGTAGACACTGGGGGGGAGCAGGTTACCGTAGCGTAGACACTGGGGGTAGGTTACCGTAGCGTAGACACTGGGGGTTAGGTTACCGTGGGGTAGGTTACGTGGGGGGTAGGTTACCGTAGAGACACTGGGGGTAGGTTACCGTAGACACTGGGGGTAGGTTACCGTAGACACTGGGGGTAGGTTACGAGACACGTAGCGTAGACACTGGGGGTAGGTTACCGTAGAGACACTGGGGGTAGGTTACCGTAGACACTGGGGGTAGGTTACCGTAGGCACTGGGGGTAGGTTACCGTAGCGTAGGCACTGGGGTAGGTTACCGTAGCGTAGACACTGGGGGTAGGTTACCGTAGCGTAGACACTGGGGGTAGGTTACACGTAGCGTGACACTGGGGGTAGGTTACCGTAGCGTAGACACTGGGGTAGGTTACCGTAGCGTAGACACTGGGGGTAGGTTACCGTAGCGTAGGCACTGGGGGTAGGTTACCGTAGACACTGGGGGTAGGTTACCGTAGCGTAGACACTGGGGGTAGGTTACCGTAGACACTGGGGGTAGGTTACCGTAGCGTAGACACTGGGGGTAGGTTACCGTAGACACTGGGGGTAGGTTACCGTGCGTAGTCACTGGGGGTAGGTTACCGTAGACACTGGGAGTAGGTTACCGTAGAACACTGGGGGTAGGTTACCGTAGACACTGGGGTAGGTTACCGTAGACACTGGGGGTAGGTTACCGTAGACACTGGGGGTAGGTTACCGTAGACACTGGGGGTAGGTTACCGTAGACACTGGGGGTAGGTTACCGTAGACACTGGGGGTAGGTTACCGTAGACACTGGGGGTAGGTTACCGTAGCGTAGGCACTGGGGGGTAGGCGTACCGTAGCGTAGTCACTGGGGTGGGTTACCGTAGCGTAGACACTGGGGGTAGGTTACCGTAGCGTAGACACTGGGGGTAGGTTACCGTAGCGTAGACACTGGGGGTAGGTTACCGTAGCGTAGACACTGGGGGTAGGTTACCGTAGAGCACTGGGGGTAGGTTACCGTAGACACTGGGGGTAGGGGGCGGGCCGTAGCGTGGGGGTAGGCACTGGGGGGGTAGGTTACCGTAGCGTGACACTGGGGGTAGGTTACCGTAGCGTAGACACTGGGGGTAGGTTACCGTAGCGTAGACACTGGGGGTAGGCGACCGTAGCGTAGACACTGGGGGTAGGTTACCGTAGCGTAGACACTGGGGTAGGTTACCGTAGCGTAGACACTGGGGGTAGGTTACCGCGTAGACACTGGGGGTAGGCGAGTAGCACACTGGGGGTAGGTTACCGTAGGCACTGGGGGTAGGTTACCGTAGACACTGGGGGTAGGTTACCGTAGCGTAGGCACTGGGGGTAGGTTACCGTAGAGTCACTGGGGGTAGGTTACCGTAGACACTGGGGGTAGGTAGGTTACCGTAGACACTGGGGGTAGGTTACCGTAGACACTGGGGGTAGGTTACCGTAGCGTAGACACTGGGGGTAGGCGACCGTAGCGTAGTCACTGGGGGTAGGTTACCGTAGAGCACTGGGGGTAGGTTACCGTAGACACTGGGGGTAGGTTACCGTAGCGTAGACACTGGGGGTAGGTTACCGTAGACACTGGGGGTAGGTTACCGAGCGTAGGGACACTGGGGGTAGGCCACCGTAGACACTGGGGGTAGGTTACCGTAGACACTGGGGGTAGGTTACCGTAGACACTGGGGTAGGTTACCGTAGACACTGGGGGTAGGTTACCGTAGACACTGGGGGTAGGTTACCGTAGCGTAGACACTGGGGGTAGGTTACCGTAGAGGCACTGGGGGTAGGTTACCGTAGCGTAGACACTGGGGGTAGGTTACCGTAGCGTAGACACTGGGGGTAGGTTACCGTAGCGTAGACACTGGGGGTAGGTTACCGTGCACTGTAGACACTGGGGGTAGGTTACCGTAGACACTGGGGGTAGGTTACCGTAGCGTAGGCACTGGGGGTAGGTTACCGTAGCGTAGACACTGGGGGTAGGTTACCGTAGCGTAGACACTGGGGGTAGGTTACCGTAGACACTGGGGGTAGGTTACCGTAGACACTGGGGGTAGGTTACCGTGAGCTGGGGTAGGTTACACTGGGGGTAGGTTACCGTAGCGTAGACACTGGGGGTAGGTTACCGTAGCGTAGTCACTGGGGGTAGGTTACCGTAGCGTAGGCACTGGGGGTAGGTTACCGTAGCGTAGACACTGGGGGTAGGTTACCGTAGCGTAGACACTGGGGGTAGGCGACCGTAGCGTAGACACTGGGGTAGGTTACCGTAGACACTGGGGGTAGGTTACCGTAGACACTGGGAGTAGGTTACCGTAGACACTGGGGGTAGGTTACCGTAGCGTAGACACTGGGGGTAGGGCGACCGTAGCGTAGACACTGGGGGTAGGTTACCGTAGGCACTGGGGGTAGGTTACCGTAGCGTAGACACTGGGGGTAGGTTACCGTAGCGTAGACACTGGGGGTAGGTTACCGTAGCGTAGACACTGGGAGTAGGTTACCGTGCAGACACTGGGGTAGGTTACCGTAGACACTGGGGGTAGGTTACCGTAGACACTGGGGGTAGGTTACCGTAGCGTAGACACTGGGGTAGGTTACCGTAGACACTGGGTAGGTTACCGTAGACACTGGGGGTAGGTTACCGTGAGACACTGGGGGTAGGTTACCGTAGACACTGGGGTAGTTACCGTAGACACTGTGGGTAGGTTACCGTAGACACTGGGGGTAGGTTACCGTAGCGTGGGGGCACTGGGGGTAGGTTACCGTAGACACTGGGGGTAGGTTACCGTAGCGTAGACACTGGGGGTAGGCGACCGTAGCGTAGACACTGGGGGTAGGTTACCGTAGACACTGGGGGTAGGTTACCGTAGCGTAGACACTGGGGGTAGGTTACCGTAGCGTAGACACTGGGGGTAGGTTACCGTGCGTAGACACTGGGGGTAGGTTACCACTGGGGTAGGTTACGTAGACACTGGGGGTAGGTTACACTGGGGGTAGGTTACCGTAGACACTGGGGGTAGGTTACCGTAGAGACACTGGGGGTAGGTTACCGTGAGCGTAGACACACTGGGGGTAGGTTACCGTAGGTAGACACTGGGGGTAGGTTACCGTAGCGTAGACACTGGGGGTAGGTTACCGTAGACACTGGGGTAGGTTACCGTAGACACTGGGGGTAGGTTACTGGCACTGGGGGTAGGTTACCGTAGCCGTAGGCACTGGGGGTAGGTTACCGTGGGGGGTAGGCGTAGGCACTGGGGGTAGGTTACCGTAGCGTGAGTTGGGGGTAGGTTACCGTAGCGTAGGCACTGGGGGTAGGTTACCGTAGCACTGGGGGTAGGCGACCGTAGCGTAGCACTGGGGGTAGGTTACCGTAGCGTAGACACTGGGGGGTAGGTTACCGTAGCGTAGACACTGGGGGGTAGGTTACCGTAGCGTAGACACTGGGGGTAGGTTACCGTAGCGTAGACTGCAGCGCACTGGGGGTAGGTTACCGTAGCGTAGACACTGGGGGCAGGTTACCGTAGCGTAGACACTGGGGGTAGGTTACCGTAGCGTAGACACTGGGGGTAGGTTACCGTAGCGTAGACACTGGGGGTAGGTTACCGTAGACACTGGGGGTAGGTTACCGTAGCGTAGACACTGGGGTAGGTTACCGTAGCGACACTGGGGGTAGGTTACCGTAGCGTAGGTACTGGGGGTAGGTTACCGTAGCGTAGGCACTGGGGGTAGGTTACCGTAGCGTAGGCACTGGGGGTAGGTTACCGTAGACACTGGGGTAGGTAGGGGGGTTACCGTAGACACTGGGGGTAGGTTACCGTAGACACTGGGGGTAGGTTACCGTAGACACTGGGGGTAGGTTACCGTAGTGTAGACACTGGGAGTAGGTTACCGTAGACACTGGGGGTAGGTTACCGTAGACACTGGGGGTAGGTTACCGTAGCGTAGACACTGGGGGTAGGCGACCGTAGTGTAGTCACTGGGGGTAGGTTACCGTAGACACTGGGAGTAGGTTACCGTAAACACTGGGGGTAGGTTACCGTAGCGTAGACACTGGGAGTAGGTTACCGTAGACACTGGGAGTAGGTTACCGTAGACACTGGGGGTAGGTTACCGTAGACACTGGGGGTAGGTTACCGTAGACACTGAGGGTAGGTTACCGTAGACACTGGGGGTAGGTTACCGTAGACACTGGGGGTAGGTTACCGTAGACACTGGGGGTAGGTTACCGTAGACACTGGGGGTAGGTTACCGTAGACACTGGGGGTAGGCGACCGTAGCGTAGGCCCCGAGGGTAGGTTACCGTAGCGTAGACACGGGGGGTAGGCGACCGTAGCGTAGTCACTGGGGGTAGGTTACCGTAGCGTAGGCACTGGGGGTAGGCGACCGTAGCGTAGACACTGGGGGTAGGTTACCGTAGCGTAGACACTGGGAGTAGGTTACCGTAGACACTGGGGGTAGGTTACCGTAGACACTGGGGGTAGGTTACCGTAGCGTAGACACTGGGGGTAGGTTACCGTAGCGTAGACACTGGGAGTAGGTTACCGTAGACACTGGGAGTAGGTTACCGTAGGCACTGGGGTAGGTTACCGTAGCGTAGGCACTGGGGGTAGGTTACCGTAGCGTAGACACTGGGGGTAGGCGACCGTAGCGTAGACACTGGGGGTAGGTTGCCGTAGACACTGGGGGTAGGTTGCCGTAGACACTGGGAGTAGGTTACCGTAGACACTGGGGGTAGGTTACCGTAGCGTAGACACTGGGGGTAGGCGACCGTAGCGTAGTCACTGGGGGTAGGTTACCGTAGACACTGGGAGTAGGTTACCGTAGACACTGGGGGTAGGTTACCGTAGCGTAGACACTGGGAGTAGGTTACCGTAGACACTGGGGGTAGGTTACCGTAGACACTGGGGGTAGGTTACCGTAGACACTGAGGGTAGGTTACCGTAGACACTGGGGGTAGGTTACCGTAGACACTGGGGGTAGGTTACCGTAGACACTGGGGGTAGGTTACCGTAGACACTGGGGGTAGGTTACCGTAGACACTGGGGGTAGGTTACCGTAGACACTGGGGGTAGGTTACCGTAGCGTAGACACTGGGGGTAGGTTACCGTAGACACTGAGGGTAGGTTACCGTAGCGTAGACACTGGGGGTAGGCGACCGTAGCGTAGTCACTGGGGGTAGGTTACCGTAGACACTGGGGGTAGGTTACCGTAAACACTGGGAGTAGGTTACCGTAGACACTGGGAGTAGGTTACCGTAGACACTGGGGGTAGGTTACCGTAGACACTGGGAGTAGGTTACCGTAGACACTGGGGGTAGGTTACCGTAGACACTGGGGGTAGGTTACCGTAGACACTGGGGGTAGGTTACCGTAGACACTGGGGGTAGGTTACCGTAGACACTGGGGGTAGGTTACCGTAGCGTAGGCACTGGGGGTAGGTTACCGTAGCGTAGACACTGGGGGTAGGTTACCGTAGCGTAGACACTGGGAGTAGGTTACCGTAGACACTGGGAGTAGGTTACCGTAGACACTGGGGGTAGGTTACCGTAGGCACTGGGGGTAGGTTACCGTAGCGTAGGCACTGGGGGTAGGTTACCGTAGCGTAGGTACTGGGGGTGGTTACCGTAGCGTAGGCACTGGGGGTAGGTTACCGTAGCGTAGGCACTGGGGGTGGGTTACCGTAGCGTAGACACTGGGGGTAGGCGACCGTAGCGTAGCACTGGGGGTAGGTTACACACTGGGGGTAGGTTACCGTAGCGTAGACACTGGGGGTAGGTTACCGTAGCGTAGACACTGGGGGTAGGCGACCGTAGCGTAGACACTGGGGGTAGGCGACCGTAGCGTAGACACTGGGGGTAGGTTACCGTAGCGTAGACACTGGGGGTAGGTTACCGTAGCGTAGACACTGGGGGTAGGTTACCGTAGACACTGGGGGTAGGTTACCGTAGCGTAGACACTGGGAGTAGGTTACCGTAGACACTGGGGGTAGGTTACCGTAGACACTGGGGGTAGGTTACCGTAGCGTAGACACTGGGGGTAGGCGACCGTAGCGTAGTCACTGGGGGTAGGTTACCGTAGACACTGGGAGTAGGTTACCGTAGACACTGGGGGTAGGTTACCGTAGACACTGGGGGTAGGTTACCGTAGACACTGGGGGTAGGTTACCGTAGACACTGGGGGTAAGTTACCGTAGACACTGGGGGTAGGTTACCGTAGACACTGGGGGTAGGTTACCGTAGACACTGGGGGTAGGTTACCGTAGACACTGAGGGTAGGTTACCGTAGCGTAGACACTGGGGGTAGGCGACCGTACGTCTCAATTAGCTCCCTACTCCTCCTCTTGGCCCTAATTCGTCCACGTTTGTAGATGTGTAATATGGCGACCGGGTAGGCGACCGTAGCGTAGGCACTGGGGGTAGGCGACCGTAGCGTAGACACTGGGGGTAGGTTACCGTAGCGTAGATACTGGGGGTAGGTTACCGTAGCGTAGACACTGGGGGTAGGCGACCGTACGTCTCAATTAGCTCCCTACTCCTCCTCTTGGCCCTAATTCGTCCACGTTTGTAGATGTGTAATATGGAAGTTGTGGTGGAAACCACAGCGGTACCCTGCTTCTACTGTACTTGTCCAGCCTATTCCGATTTACTATATAGGGTTGAGGAGGGATATGGAGCAGATTGGGACCAGCTGACTGGTTGTATGTTTCTGCTGTTGCTCCAGGGGATTAGAGCTCTCTTTCCAGGAGACCTGGATAGGATACGCAGGATGTCTCTGATCGAGGAAGACGGGGGCAAGAGGGTCAACATGGCCCATCTGTGCATCGTGGGATCTCACGCCGTCAACGGAGTCGCTGAGATACACTCCAACATCATCAAGAATGACGTGTAAGATGGGGTCTTGTCTAGGTCGTGTTCAGTAGGCACAGAACGGAAGAAAACACTGAAACTGACTTTGAAGTTCTGTCTGTAATTATCCAATCAGAAACGCTTGTTTTTTTGTTTTACATTTTAAAAGCGATTTGAACTGTTTTTCTACGGTGTGCCCGATTGAACACGGTCCTGTCTTCACTCTCTCTCTCTCTCTCTCCAATAACTCTTTTTAGATTCTAGAAAATATTTCCTTTTTGTTTTGAAAGGTTCCGAGACTTCAGCGAATTAGAACCTGATAAATTCCAGAACAAGACCAATGGCATCACTCCTAGGCGCTGGCTCCTCCTCTGTAACCCGGGATTGGCTGAGCTAATCGCTGAGGTTTAATGGGCGTCTTTATTGACCATTGTCTCTCTTTGACCGTTGCTTTATCTTATTCTGTTTTCTTTCTAATTTTGCCTTGTCATATGTTCATGCACTTTGTCTTTGTTTCTAGGCCATTGGGGAGGAATATGTGAAAGACCTCAGTCAGTTACAGAAGCTCAATGAGCTGGTCAATGATGATGCCTTCATTAGAGATGTCTCTAATGTCAAGCAGGTCAGACTTCAACCACATCAACCTCCCCCTTAATTAGCAACAGTTCATAACATGAAACATACTTCATTAATTAGCAACAGTTCATAACATGAAACATACTTCATTAATTAGCAACAGTTCATAACATGAAACAGATCATATTTACAATAATATTGGCATAAAATGACCCCTATATATATATATATATATATATACGAATATTGTTTGCAACATTCCATTTGGTTCCTTGGTACACGAGGCATGTGGGGGCATTTTTTCGTTCACATTTTACAGACACAATTCAATAAGTAGTTATACTGCATATAAAGTACTCAAGAATAACATCAAGAAAGCTTTTACAAATCATTTCCATTGTGGTCTATGCATTTGTGTGCCACAGGACAACAAGGTGAAGTTTTCCCAGTACCTGGAGAAAGAGTACAAGGTGAACATCAACCTGTCCTCCATGTTCGACGTCCACGTCAAGAGGATTCACGAGTACAAGCGGCAGCTCCTCAACTGCCTTCACATTATCACCATGTACAACCGTATGTCACACCACCCTACCCCCTATACAGACCACCCTACCCCCTATACAGACCACCCTACCCCTATAAATCAAATCAAATCAAATTTATTTATATAGCCCTTCGTACATCAGCTGATATCTCAAAGTGCTGTACAGAAACCCAGCCTAAAACCCCAAACAGCAAGCAATGCAGGTGTAGAAGCACGGTGGCTAGGAAAAACTCCCTAGAAAGGCCAAAACCTAGGAAGAAACCTAGAGAGGAACCAGGCTATGTGGGGTGGCCAGTCCTCTTCTGGCTGTGCCGGGTGGAGATTATAACAGAACATGGCCAAGATGTTCAAATGTTCATAAATGACCAGCATGGTCGAATAATAATAAGGCAGAACAGTTGAAACTGGAGCAGCAGCACAGTCAGGTGGAAGTTGAAACTGGAACAGCAGCATGGCCAGGTGGACTGGGGACAGCAAGGAGTCATCATGTCAGGTAGTCCTGGGGCATGGTCCTAGGGCTCAGGTCAGTTGAAACTGGAACAGCAGCATGGCCAGGTGGACTGGGGACAGCAAGGAGTCATCATGTCAGGTGGTCCTGGGGCATGGTCCTAGGGCTCAGGTCCTCCGAGAGAGAGAAGGAAAGAGAGAAGGAGAGAATTAGAGAACGCACACTTAGATTCACACAGGACACCGAATAGGACAGGAGAAGTACTCCAGATATAACAAACTGACCCCAGCCCCCCGACACATAAACTACTGCAGCATAAATACTGGAGGCTGAGACAGGAGGGGTCAGGAGACACTGTGGCCCCATCCGAGGACAACCCCGGACAGGGCCAAACAGGAAGGATATAACCCCACCCACTTTGCCAAAGCACAGCCCCCACACCACTAGAGGGATATCTTCAACCACCAACTTACCATCCTGAGACAAGGCTGAGTATAGCCCACAAAGATCTCCGCCACGGCACAACCCAAGGGGGGGCGCCAACCCAGACAGGATGGCCACAACAGTGAATCAACCCACTCAGGTGACGCACCCCCTCCAGGGACGGCATGAGAGAGCCCCAGTAAGCCAGTGACTCAGCCCCTGTAATAGGTTTAGAGGCATAGAATCCCAGTGGAAAGAGGGGAACCGGCCAGGCAGAGACAGCAAGGGCGGTTCGTTGCTCCAGAGCCTTTCCGTTCACCTTCCCACTCCTGGGCCAGACTACACTCAATCATATGACCCACTGAAGAGATGAGTCTTCAGTAAAGACTTAAAGGTTGAGACCGAGTTTGCGTCTCTGACATGGGTAGGCAGACCGTTCCATAAAAATGGAGCTCTATAGGAGAAAGCCCTGCCTCCAGCTGTTTGCTTAGAAATTCTAGGGACAATTAGGAGGCCTGCGTCTTGTGACCGTAGCGTACGTGTAGGTATGTACGGCAGGACCAAATCAGAGAGATAGGTAGGAGCAAGCCCATGTAATGCTTTGTAGGTTAGCAGTAAAACCTTGAAATCAGCCCTTGCTTTGAAAGGAAGCCAGTGTAGAGAGGCTAGCACTGGAGTAATATGATCAAATTTTTTGGTTCTAGTCAGGATTCTAGCAGCCGTATTTAGCACTAACTGAAGTTTATTTAGTGCTTTATCCGGGTAGCCGGAAAATAGAGCATTGCAGTAGTCTAACCTAGAAGTGACAAAAGCATGGATTAATTTTTCTGCATCATTTTTGGACAGAAAGTTTCTGATTTTTGCAATGTTACGTAGATGGAAAAAGCTGTCCTCGAAATGGTCTTGATATGTTCTTCAAAAGAGAGATCAGGGTCCAGAGTAACGCCGAGGTCCTTCACAGTTTTATTTGAGACGACTGTACAACCATTAAGATTAATTGTCAGATTCAACAGAAGATCTCTTTGTTTCTTGGGACCTAGAACAAGCATCTCTGTTTTGTCCGAGTTTAATAGTAGAAAGTTTGCAGCCATCCACTTCCTTATGTCTGAAACACATGCTTCTAGCGAGGGCAATTTTGGGGCTTCACCATGTTTCATTGAAATGTACAGCTGTGTGTCATCCGCATAGCAGTGAAAGTTTACATTATGTTTTGAATAACATCCCCAAGAGGTAAAATATATAGTGAAAACAATAGTGGTCCTAAAACGGAACCTTGAGGAACACCGAAATTTACAGTTGATTTGTCAGAGGACAAACCATTCACAGAGACAAACTGATATCTTTCCGACAGATAAGATCTAAACCAGGCCAGAACATGTCCGTGTAGACCAATTTGGGTTTCCAATCTCTCCAAAAGAATGTGGTGATCGATGGTATCAAAAGCAGCACTAAGGTCTAGGAGCACGAGGACAGATGCAGAGCCTCGGTCCGATGCCATTAAAATGTAATTTACCACCTTCACAAGTGCCGTCTCAGTGCTATGATGGGGTCTAAAACCAGACTGAAGCATTTCGTATACATTGTTTGTCTTCAGGAAGGCAGTGATTTGCTGCGCAACAGCCCTCTCTAAAATTTTTGAGAGGAATGGAAGATTCGATATAGGCCGATAGTTTTTATATTTTCTGGGTCAAGGTTTGGCTTTTTCAAGAGAGGCTTTATTACTGCCACTTTTAGTGAGTTTGGTACACATCCAGTGGATAGAGAGCCGTTTATTATGTTCAACATAGGAGGGCCAAGCACAGGAAGCAGCTCTTTCAGTAGTTTAGTTGGAATAGGGTCCAGTATGCAGCTTGAAGGTTTAGAGGCCATGATTATTTTCATCATTGTGTCAAGAGATATAGTACTAAAACACTTGAGCGTCTCTCTTGATCCTAGGTCCTGGCAGAGTTGTGCAGATTCAGGACAACTGAGGTTTGGAGGAATACGCAGGTTTAAAGAGGAGTCCGTAATTTGCTTTCTAATAATCATAATCTTTTCCTCAAAGAAGTTCATGAATTTATCACTGCTAAAGTGAAAGTCATCCTCTCTTGGGGAATGCTGCTTTTTAGTTAGCTTTGCGACAGTATCAAAAAGGAATTTCGGATTGTTCTTATTTTCCTCAATTAAGTTAGAAAAATAGGATGATCGAGCAGCAGTAAGGGCTCTTCGGTACTGCACGGTACCGTCCTTCCAAGCTAGTCGGAAGACTTCCAGTTTGGTGTGGCGCCATTTCCGTTCCAATTTTCTGGAAGCTTGCTTCAGAGCTCAGGTATTTTCTGTGTACCAGGGAGCTAGTTTCTTATGAGATTTTTTTTTAGTTTTTAGGGGTGCAACTGTATCTAGGGTATTGCGCAAGGTTAAATTGAGATCCTCAGTTAGGTGGTTAACTGATTTTTGTCCTCTGGCGTCCTTGGGTAGGCAGAGGGAGTCTGGAAGGGCATCAAGGAATCTTTGTGTTGTCTGTGAATTTATAGCACAACTTTTGATGTTCCTTGGTTGGGGTCTGAGCAGATTATTTGTTGCAATTGCAAACGTAATAAAATGGTGGTCCGATAGTCCAGGATTATGAGGAAAAACATTAAGATCCACAACATTTATTCCATGGGACAAAACTAGGTCCAGCGTATGACTGTGACAGTGAGTGGGTCCAGAGACATGTTGGACAAAACCCACTGAGTCGATGATGGCTCCGAAAGCCTTTTGGAGTGGGTCTGTGGACTTTTCCATGTGAATATTAAAGTCACCAAAGATTAGAATATTATCTGCTATGACTACAAGGTCCGATAGGAATTCAGGGAACTCAGTGAGAAACGCTGTATATGGCCCAGGAGGCCTGTAAACAGTAGCTATAAAAAGTGATTGAGTAGGCTGCATAGATTTCATGACTAGAAGCTCAAAAGACGAAAACGTCATTTTTTTTTGTTGTAAATTGAAGTTTGCTATCGTAAATGTTAGCAACACCTCCGCCTTTGCGGGATGCACGGGGGATATGGTCACTAGTGTTGCCAGGAGGTGAGGCCTCATTTAAAACAGTAAATTCATCAGGCTTAAGCCATGTTTCAGTCAGGCCAATCACATCAAGATTATGATCAGTGATTAGTTCATTGACTATAATTGCCTTTGAAGTAAGGGATCTAACATTAAGTAGCCCTATTTTGAGATGTGAGGTATCATGATCTCTTTCAGTAATGACAGGAATGGAGGTGGTCTTTATCCTAGTGAGATTGCTAAGGCGAACACCGCCATGTTTAGTTTTGCCCAACCTAGGTCGAGGCACAGACACGGTCTCAATGGTGATAGCTGAGCTGACTACACTGACTGTGGTAGTGGCAGACTCCACTATGCTGGCAGGCTGGCTAATAGCCTGCTGCCTGGCCTGCACCCTATTTCATTGTGGAGCTAGAGGAGTTAGAGCCCTGTCTATGTTGGTAGATAAGATGAGAGCACCCCTCCAGCTAGGATGGAGTCCGTCACTCCTCAGCAGGTCAGGCTTGGTCCTGTTTGTGGGTGAGTCCCAGAAAGAGGGCCAATTATCTACAAATTCTATCTTTTGGGAGGGGCAGAAAACAGTTTTCAACCAGCGATTGAGTTGTGAGACTCTGCTGTAGAGCTCATCACTCCCCCTAACTGGGAGGGGGCCAGAGACAATTACTCGATGCCGACACATCTTTCTACAGACCACCCTACCCCCTATACATAAGAGGATTCACGAGTACAAGCGGCAGCTCCTCAACTGCCTTCACATTATCACCATGTACAACCGTATGTCACACCACCCTACCCCCTATACAGACCACCCTACCCCCTATACAGACCACCCTACCCCCTATACAGACCACCATACCCCCTATACATAAGAGGATTCACGAGTACAAGCGGCAGCTCCTCAACTGCCTTCACATTATCACCATGTACAACCGTACGTCACAGCACCCTACCCCCTATACAGACCACCATACCCCTACCCCCACCCCTATACAGACCACCCTACCCCCTATACAGACCACCCTACCCCCTATACAGACCACCCCTATACAGACCACCCTACCCCTATACAGACCACCCTACCCCTATACAGACCACAGCACCCTACCCCCTATACAGATCACAGCACCCTATCCCTATCTAGACCACAGCACCCTACCCCTATACAGATCACAGCACCCTACCCCTATCTAGACCACAGCACCCTACCCCTATACAGATCACAGCACCCTATCCCCTATCTAGACCACAGCACCCTACCCCTATACAGACCACAGCACCCTACCCCCTATACAGACCACCCTACCCCTATCTAGACCACAGCACCCTACCCCTATCTAGACCACAGCTCCCTACCCCCTATACAGACCACCCTACCCCTATACAGACCACCCCCTATACAGACCACCCTACCCCTATACAGACCACCCTACCCCTATACAGATCACAGCACCCCCTATCCCACAGCACCCTATCCCCTATCTAGACCACAGCACCCTATCCCTATCTAGACCACAGCACCCTACCCCCTATACAGACCACCCTACCCCCTATCTAGACCACAGCACCCTACCCCCTATCTAGACCACAGCTCCCTACCCCTATACAGACCACCCTACCCCCTATACAGACCACCCTACCCCCTATACAGACCACCCACCCCTACAGACCACCCTACCCCCTATCTAGACCACGGCACCCTATCCCCTATCTAGACCACAGCACCCTATCCCCTATCTAGACCACAGCACCCTACCCCTATCAGACCACCCTACCCCCTATACAGACCACCCCTATACAGACCACCCTACCCCCTATACAGACCACCACCCTACCCCCTATACAGACCACAGCACCCTACCCCCTATACAGATCACAGCACCCTATCCCCTATCTAGACCACAGCACCCTACCCCTATCAGATCACAGCACCCTACCCCTATCTAGACCATAGCACCCTACCCCTATCAGATCACAGCACCCTACCCCTATCTAGACCACAGCACCCTACCCCTATACAGACCACAGCACCCTACCCCTATACAGACCACCCTACCCCTATCTAGACCACAGCACCCTACCCCTATCTAGACCACAGCTCCCTACCCCCTATCTAGACCACAGCACCCTACCCCCTATACAGACCACCCCTACCCCCTACAGACCACCCTACCCCCTATACAGACCACCCTACCCCCTATACAGATCACAGCACCCTATCCCCTATCTAGACCACAGCACCCTACCCCTATCTAGACCACAGCACCCTACCCCCTATCTAGACCACAGCACCATACCCCTATACAGACCACAGCACCCTATCCCCTATCTAGACCACAGCACCCTATCCCCTATCTAGACCACAGCACCCTATCCCCTATCTAGACCACAGCACCCTACCCCCTATCTAGACCACAGCACCATACCCCCTATCTAGACCACAGCACCCTACCCTATCTAGACCACAGCACCCTATCCCTATCTAGACCACAGCACCACAGCACCCTACCCCTATCTAGACCACCACAGACACCCTACCCCCTATCTAGACCACAGCACCCTACCCCCTATCTAGACCACAGCACCCTACCCCTATCTAGACCACAGCACCCTACCCCTATCTAGACCACACCCCCTATACAGACCACCCTACCCCCTATCTAGACCACAGCACCCTACCCCCTATACAGACCACAGACCACCCTACCCCTATCTAGACCACAGCACCCCCTACCCCTATCTAGACCACAGCACCCTACCCCTATCTAGACCACGGCACCCTACCCCTATCCCACCCCTACCCCTATCTAGACCACAGCACCCTACCCCCTATCTAGACCACAGCACCCTACCCCTATACAGACCACCCCTACCCCTATACTAGACCACAGCACCCTACCCCTATCAGACCACCCTACCCCCTATCTAGACCACAGCACCCTACCCCTATCTAGACCACAGCACCCTACCCCTATACAGACCACCCTACCCCTATCTAGACCACGCACCCTACCCCCTATACAGACCACCCTACCCCTATCTAGACCACAGCACCCTACCCCTATCTAGACCACAGCACCCTACCCCTATCTAGACCACCCCTACCCCTATACAGACCACCCTACCCCCTATCTAGACCACAGCACCCTACCCCTATCAGACCACAGCACCCTACCCCCTATACAGACCACCCCTACCCCTATACAGACCACCCTACCCCCTATACAGACCACAGCACCCTACCCCCTATACAGACCACCCTACCCCCTATCAGACCACAGCACCCTACCCCTATACAGACCACCCTACCCCCTATACAGACCACCCTACCCCTATACAGACCACAGCGCCCTACCCAGACCACCCTATACAGACCACCACTACCCCCCTATCAGACCACCCCTACCCCTATACAGACCACCCTACCCCTATCTAGACCACCACCCTACCCCCTATCAGACCACAGCACCCTACCCCCTATACAGACCACCCTACCCCTATCTAGACCACAGCACCCTACCCCCTATCTAGACCACAGCACCCTACCCCTATACAGACCACCCTACCCCTATCTAGACCACAGCACCCTACCCCTATCTAGACCACAGCACCCTACCCCTATACAGACCACCCTACCCCTATCTAGACCACAGCACCCCTACAGACCACCCTATCTAGACCACAGCACCCTACCCCCTATACAGACCACCCTACCCCTATCTAGACCACAGCACCCTACCCCTATCTAGACCACAGCACCCTACCCCCTATACAGACCACCCTACCCCCCACCCTACCCCCTCTAGACCACAGCACCCTACCCCCTATACAGACCACCCTACCCCTATCTAGACCACAGCACCCTATCCCTATCTAGACCACAGCACCCTACCCCTATACAGACCACCCTACCCCTAGACCACCCTACCCCTATCTAGACCCTACCCCTATACAGACCACCCTACCCCCTATCTAGACCACAGCACCCTATCCCCTATCTAGACCACAGCACCCTACCCCTATACAGACCACCCTACCCCCTATACAGACCACCCTACCCCCTATCTAGACCACAGTACCCTACACTGAGTGTACAAAACATTAGGAACACCTTCATAATATTGTGTTGCATCCCCCCCTTGCGCCCTCAGAACAGCCTCAATTCTTCGGGGCATGGACTCTGCACAGTGCTTTCAATGCTTTCCACAGTTGCATCAAGTTGGCTGGATGTCCTTTGGGGAGTGGATAATTGTTGATGCACACAGGAAAACTGTTGAGCTGAAAAACCCAGCAGCATCGCAGTTCTTTTTATATATATATATTTATTTATATTTTTTTTCTCTCCCCAATTTCGATCTTGTCTCGTCGCTGCAACTCCCCAACGGGCTCCTCCGAAACATGACCCACCAAACCGCTCTCCTTAACACCCGCCCGCTCACCCCAGAAACCAGCCGCACCAATGTGTCGGAGGAAACACCGTTCAACTGACACCCTATGGCGATCATGGCCGGGTTGTGATACAGCCCGGGATCGAACCCGGGCCTGTAGCGACGCCTCTAGCACTGCGATGCAGTTCTTGACACAAACCGGTGCGTTTGACACCTACTACCGTAACCCATTCAACGGCACTTACATGTTTTGTCTTTCCCATTCACCCTCTGAATGGCACACACATACAATCCATGTCTCAATTGTCTCAAGGCTTAAAAATCCTTCTTTTTACATGTCTCCTCCCCTTCATCTACATGTCTCCTCCACTTCATCTACACTGATAGAAGTGGATTTAACAAGGGATCATAGCTTTCAATAAGGGATCATAGCTTTCAATAAGGGATCATAGCTTTCAATAAGGGATCATAGCTTTCAATAAGGGTTTATAGCTTTCAATAAGGGATCATAGCTTTCAATAAGGGTTCATAGCTTTCAATAAGGGATCATAGCTTTTAATAAGGGATCATAGCTTTCAATAAGGGATCATAGCTTTCAATAAGGGATCATAGTTTTCAATAAGGGATCATTTCAATAAGGGATCATAGCTTTTCAATAAGGGATAATAAGGGTTTATCATAGCTTTCAATAAGGGATCATAGCTTTCAATAAGGGATCATAGCTTTCAATAAGGGATCATAGTTTTCAATAAGGGATCTTTCAATAGTTTTCTTTCAATAAGGGATCATAGCTTTCAATAAGGGATCATAGTTTTCAATAAGGGATCATAGCTTTCAATAATAAGGGATAGCTTTCAATAAGGGATCATAGCTTTCAATAAGGGATCATAGTTTTCAATAAGGGATCATAGCTTTCAATAAGGGATCATAGCTTTCAATAAGGGATCATAGCTTTCAATAAGGGATCATAGCTTTCAATAAGGGATCATAGCTTTCAATAAGGGATCAAATAAGGGATCATAGTTTTCAATAAGGGATCATAGCTTTCAATAAGGGATCATAGCTTTCAATAAGGGATCATAGCTTTCAATAAGGGATCATAGCTTTCAATAAGGGATCATAGTTTTCAATAAGGGATCATAGCTTTCAATAAGGGATCATAGCTTTCAATAAGGGATCATAGCTTTCAATAAGGGATCATAGCTTTCAATAAGGGATCATAGCTTTCAATAAGGGATCATAGTTTTCAATAAGGGATCATAGCTTTCAATAAGGGATCATAGTTTTCAATAAGGGATCATAGTTTTCAATAAGGGATCATAGCTTTCAATAAGGGATCATAGCTTTCAATAAGGGATCATAGTTTTCACCTTGATTTTAGAATGACATCTGCTTATAAATGATTTGTGAAGCTTCTATGTAGGCCTTATAAAGGGTTATGAAGGCTTAATTAAGTCTTTATAATATGTAATACCTTGTTTAAAGTGTGAACAAGTCATCTTTTTTTTTTTTTTAAGGCATCAAGAAGAACCCAAAAGCACCTTTTGTTCCCCGGACTGTGATCATTGGTGGCAAGGTATGTATGTGAGTCACTCAACTCAAAACCCATTACATGAATAGCCTAGGACTCTTTCTCAATGAGTCTTCCCATGATTCCCCACCTACTCTCCCCTCTCGTCCTTTTCAAATGAATTGGAGGAGAAGGCTCTAAGGAAGGAACTGTGGATCTTCTCCTCAGATTGGTTTTGAGAGAGAGAGATGCTGTGTCTGAAATTGTGCACTAAGTTTTACCAGAGCCCTATAAACCCCCTGTCTGAAGTAGAGCCCCATGGACCCCCTGTCTGAAGTAGAGCCCCATGGACCCCCTGTCTGAAGTAGAGCCCCATGGACCCCCCCCTGTGTGAAGTAGAGCCCCATGGACCCCTCCCCTGTGTGAAGTAGAGCCCCATGGACCCCTCCCCTGTGTGAAGTAGAGCCCCATGGACCCCTCCCCTGTGTGAAGTAGAGCCCCATGGACCCCCTGTCTGAAGTAGAGCCCCATGGACCCCCTGTCTGAAGTAGAGCCCCATGGACCCCCTGTCTGAAGTAGAGCCCCATGGACCCCCTGTCTGAAGTAGAGCCCCATGGACCCCCTGTCTGAAGTAGAGCCCCATGGACCCCTGTCTGAAGTAGAGCCCCATGGACCCCCTGTCTGAAGTAGAGCCCCATGGACCCCCTGTCTGAAGGACCACCTGTCTGAGCCCCATGGACCCCGGTCTGAAGTAGAGCCCCATGGACCCCCTGTCTGAAGTAGAGCCCCATGGACCCCCTGTCTGAAGTAGAGCTCAATGGACCCCCTGTCTGAAGTAGAGCCCCATGGACCCCCTGTCTGAAGTAGAGCCCCATGGACCCCCTGTCTGAAGTAGAGCCCCATGGACCCCCTCCCCTGTGTGAAGTAGAGCCCCATGGACCCCCTCCCCTGTGTGAAGTAGAGCCCCATGGACCCCTCCCCTGTGTGAAGTAGAGCCCCATGGACCCCCTGTCTGAAGTAGAGCCCCATGGACCCCCTGTCTGAAGTAGAGCCCCATAGACCCCCGGTCTGAAGTAGAGCCCCATGGACCCCCTGTCTGAAGTAGAGCCCCATGGACCCCCTGTGTGAAGTAGAGCCCCATGGACACCCTGTGTGAAGTAGAGCTCTACAGGCTGCCCCGGGGTACCATTGAGAGAGTCGTCTCCCTCTACAGGCTGCCCCGGGGTACCATTGAGAGCGTTGTCTCCCTCTACAGGCTGCCCCGGGGTACCATTGAGAGCGTCGTCTCCCTCTACAGGCTGCCCCGGGGTACCATTGAGAGCGTCGTCTCCCTCTACAGGCTGCCCCTCTACAGGCTGGGTACCATTGAGAGCGTCGTCTCCCTCTACAGGCTGCCCCGGGGTACCATTGAGAGCGTCGTCTCCCTCTACAGGCTGCCCCGGGGTACCATTGAGAGCGTTGTCTCCCTCTACAGGCTGCCCCGGGGTACCATTGAGAGCGTTGTCTCCCTCTACAGGCTGCCCCGGGGTACCATTGAGAGCGTTGTCTCCCTCTACAGGCTGCCCCGGGGTACCATTGAGAGCTTTGTCTCCCTCTACAGGCTGCCCCAGGGTATCACATGGCCAAGAAGATCATCAAGCTGATCACGGCCGTCGCACATGTGGTCAACAAAGACCCAGTGGTGGGAAGCAAACTGAAGGTCATCTACCTGGAGAACTACAGAGTCTCCCTGGCTGAGAAAGGTACTATCTACTATAAATCTATCTACTATATATATATCTACCTGGAGAACTACAGAGTCTCCCTGGCTGAGAAATGTACTATCTACTATAAATCTATCTACTATATATATATCTACCTGGAGAACTACAGAGTCTCCCTGGCTGAGAAAGGTACTATCTACTATATATCTACCTGGAGAACTACAGAGTCTCCCTGGCTGAGAAAGGTACTATCTACTATATATCTATCTACTATATATATATATCTACCTGGAGAACGGTACGGTATCTATCTACTATATATCTACCAGGAGAACTACAGAGTCTCCCTGGCTGAGAAAGGTACTATCTACTATAAATCTATCTACTATATATATATCTACCTGGAGAACTACAGAGTCTCCCTGGCTGAGAAAGGTACGATCTACTATAAATCTATCTACTATATATATATCTACCTGGAGAACTACAGAGTCTCCCTGGCTGAGAAAGGTACTATCTACTATATATCTACCTGGAGAACTACAGAGTCTCCCTGGCTGAGAAAGGTACTATCTACTATATATCTATCTACTATATATATATCTACTATATATATATCTACCTGGAGAACTACAGAGTCTCCCTGGCTGAGAAAGGTACTATCTACTATATATCTATCTACTATATATATATCTACCTGGAGAACTACAGAGTCTCCCTGGCTGAGAAAGGTACTATCTACTATATATCTATCTACTATATATATATCTACTATATATATATCTACCTGGAGAACTACAGAGTCTCCCTGGCTGAGAAAGGTACTATCTACTATATATCTATCTACTATATATATCTATCTCTCCCTGGCTGACTATCTACTATATATCTACCTGGAGAACTACAGAGTCTCCTGGCTGAGAAAGGTACGATCTACTATATATCTATCTACTATATATATATCTACCTGGAGAACTACAGTCTCCTGGCTGAGAAAGGTATCTATCTATCTATATATCTACCTGGAGAACTACAGAGTCTCCCTGGCTGAGAAAGGTACTATCTACTATATATCTATCTACTATATATCTACCTGGAGAACTACAGAGTCTCCCTGGCTGAGAAAGGTACTATCTACTATATATCTATCTACTATATATATATATCTACCTGGAGAACGGTACGGTATCTATCTACTATATATCTACCTGGAGAACTACAGAGTCTCCCTGGCTGAGAAAGGTACTATCTACTATATATCTATCTACTATATATCTACCTGGAGAACTACAGAGTCTCCCTGGCTGAGAAAGGTACTATCTACTATATATATATCTACTATATATCTACCTGGAGAACTACAGAGTCTCCCTGGCTGAGAAAGGTACTATCTACTATATACAGTGGGGCAAAAAAGTATTTAGTCAGCCACCAATTGTGCAAGTTCTCCCTCCTCTCATCTATTTCCCCCCTACAGTCATCCTCTTTCCCCCCTACAGTCATCTATTTCCCCCCTACAGTAATCTATTTCCCCCCTACAGTCATCTATTTATTTCCCCCCATACAGTCATCTATTTCCCCCTACAGTAATCTATTTCCCCCTACAGTCATCTATTTCCCCCTACAGTCATCTATTTATTTCCCCCTACAGTCATCTATTTCCCCCTACAGTCATCTATTTCCCCCTAGAGTCATCTATTTCCCCCCCCTAGAGTCATCTATTTCCCCCCTACAGTCATCTACCCCCTACAGTCATCTATTTCCCCCTACAGTCATCTATATCCCCCCCACAGTCATCTATTTCCCCCTTACAGTCATCTATTTCCCCCTACAGTCATCTATTTCCCCCTACAGTCATCTATGTCCTCCCTCCTACAGTCATCTATTTCCCCAGTCATCTACCCCTACAGTCATCTATTTCCCCCTACAGTCATCTATTTCCCCCTACAGTCATCTATTTCCCCCTACAGTCATCTATTTCCCCCCCCCCCCTACAGTCATCTATTTCCCCCATCTATTTCAGTCATCTACTTATTTCCCCCCTACAGTCATCTATTTCCCCCTTACAGTCATCTATTTCCCCCCGCTTACAGTCATCTATTTCTCCTCCTTACAGTCATCTATTCCCCCCTTACAGTCATCTATTTCCCCCTTACAGTCATCTATTTCTCCCCCTTACAGTCATCTATTTCCCCCCCTTACAGTCATCTATTCCCCCCCCCCTACAGTCATCTATTTCCCCCAATCATCTATTTCAGTCATCTATTTCCCCCAGTCATCTATTTCCCCCTACAGTCATCCCCCCTACAGTCATCTATTTCTCCTCCTTACAGTCATCTATTTCTCCATCTATTTCCCCCTTACAGTCATCTATTTCCCCCTATCCCCCTACAGTCATCTATTTCCCCCTACAGTCATCTATTTCCCCCCTACAGTCATCTAGTCATCTATTTCCCCCTACAGTCATCTATTTCCCCCTACAGTCATCTATTTCCCCCTACAGTCATCTATTTCCCCCTACAGTCATCTATTTCCCCTACAGTAATCTATTTCCCCCCTACAGTAATCTATTCCCCCAATCACAGTAATCTATCCCCCCCCTACAGTAATCTATCCCCCTACAGTAATCTATCCCCCTAGTCATCTATTTCCCCCTACAGTCATCTATTTCCCCCTTACAGTCATCTATTTCCCCTACAGTCATCTATTTCCCCCATTACAGTCATCTATTTCCCCTACAGTAATATATTTCCCCCCTAAGGTCATCTATTTCCCCCATCTCAATCATCTATTTCCCCCTACAGTCATCTATTTCCCCCTACAGTCATCTATTTCCCCCCTACAGTAATCTATTTCCCCTATTTCCCCCTTTCAGTCATCTATTTCCCCCTATTTCCCCCTTTCAGTCATCTATTTCCCCCTTACAGTCATCTATTTCCCCATCTATTTCTAATATATTTCAGTCATCTATTTCCCCCAATCACAGTTCCCCCTACATCATATTTCCCCCATACAGTCATCTATTTCCCCCTACAGTAATCTATTTCCCCTAGTCATCTATTTCCCCCTACAGTCATCTATTTCCCCCTTTCAGTCATCTATTTCCCCCCTACAGTCATCTATTTCCCCCTAGTGTCATCTATTTCCCCCTTTCAGTCATCTATTTCCCCCTACAGTCATCTATTTCCCCAGTAATCTTTCAGTCATCTATTTCCCCTATCATATTTCCCCTTTCAGTCATCTATTTCAGTCATCTATTTCCCCCTACAGTCATCTATTTCCCCCTATTTCCCCTAGTCAGTAATCTATCCCCCCCTATCCCCCTACAGTAATCTATCCCCCCCTACAGTAATCTATCCCCCTACAGTAATCTATCCCCCCTACAGTAATCTATCCCCCTACAGTAATCTATCCCCCTACAGTAATCTATCCCCCTACAGTAATCTATCCCCCTACAGTAATCTATCCCCCCTACAGTAATCTATCCCCCCTACAGTAATCTATCCCCCCAGTACAGTAATCTATCCCCCTACAGTAATCTATCCCCCTACAGTAATCCCCCTATCCCCCCCCTACAGTAATCTATCCCCCTACAGTAATCTATCCCCCTACAGTCCCCCTATCTATCCCCCTACAGTACTATCCCCCCTGCAGTAATCTATCCCCCTACAGTAATCTATCCCCCCTACAGTAATCTATCCCCCTACAGTAATCTATCCCCCTACAGTAATCTATCCCCCCTACTGTAATCTATCCCCCTACAGTAATCCCAGCCACGGACCTGTCTGAGCAGATCTCCACAGCTGGCACGGAGGCGTCCGGCACTGGCAACATGAAGTTCATGCTGAACGGAGCTCTCACCATCGGCACCATGGACGGAGCCAACGTAGAGATGGCCGAGGAGGCTGGAGAGGAGAACATGTTCATCTTCGGCATGAGGGTGGAGGACGTGGCAGAGATGGACGTACAGGGGTAACACACACACCCACACACAGATGGACGTACAGGGGTAACTCTCTCACACACACACACAGATGGACGTACAGGGGTAACTCTCACTCACTCACACACACACACACACACACACACAGATGGACGTACAGGGGTAACTCACACAGACGGACGCATACCGACTGACACACACACACACACACACACAGATGGACGTACAGGGGTAACTCTCTCTCACACACACACACAGATGGACGTAGAGGGGGAACTCTCTCACACACACACACACACACACAGATGGACGTAGAGGGGGAACACACACACTTTGGTTTTCCACAATCTAACACAGTGTCGAAATTCATTTCCTGTTGTATCAAAAATTCATTTCCTGTTGTAGTGTGTGTGTGTGTGTGTGTGACGTATTAATACCAGTTTCTACTTTGTCCTCTCCTCTAAAGCTACGATGCCGTGACGTATTACAACAACATCCCAGAACTGAAGCAGGCCGTTGACCAGATTCAGGGAGGATTCTTCAGCCCCAAACAACCAGAGCTCTTCAAGGACGTCACCAACATGCTCTTCAACCACGACCGGTAGGTACAGTTACTTCACTGTGTGTGTGTGTGTGGGTGTGGGTGGTCTTGGCATTGACTGACTCTCTCTCTTCAGCTTCAAGGTGTTTGCAGACTATGAGGGTTACATTAAGTGCCAGGAGAAAGTCAGCCAACTATATCAGGTAATCATCATTATCATCATCATTATCCTCCATGTACCTCTAGTTAATAACTATATCAGGTAATCATCATTATCCCTCATGTACCTCTAGTTAATAATGACTATATCAGGTAATCATCATTATCCCTCATGTGCCTCTAGTTAATAATGACTATATCAGGTAATCATCATTATCCCTCATGTACCTCTAGTTAATAATGACTATATCAGGTAATCATCATTATCCTCCATGTACCTCTAGTTAATAATGACTATATCAGGTAAACATCATTATCCCTCATGTACCTCTAGTTAATAATGACTATATCAGGTAATCATCATTATCCCTCATGTACCTCTAGTTAATAACTATATCAGGTAAACATCATTATCCCTCATGTACCTCTAGTTAATAACTATATCAGGTAAACATCATTATCCCTCATGTACCTCTAGTTAATAACTATATCAGGTAAACATCATTATCCCTCATGTACCTCTAGTTAATAACTATATCAGGTAAACATCATTATCCCTCATGTACCTCTAGTTAATAATGACTATATCAGGTAATCATCATTATCCCTCATGTACCTCTAGTTAATAATGACTATATCAGGTAATCATCATTATCCCTCATGTACCTCTAGTTAATAATGACTATATCAGGTAATCATCATTATCTATATCAGGTAATCATCATTATCCTCATGTACCTCTAGTTAATAATGACTATATCAGGTAATCCCTCATCATTATCCCATCATTATCCCTCATGTACCTCTAGTTAATAACTATATCAGGTAAACATCATTATCCCTCATGTACCTCTAGTTAATAATGACTATATCAGGTAATCATCATTATCCCTCATGTACCTCTAGTTAATAATGACTATATCAGGTAAACATCATTATGACTTCCAGAGGCAGTTTGGAACTCGGTAGTGAGTGTTGCAACCGAGGACAGATTATTTTTTACGTGCTTTCAGCACTCGCCGGTCCCGTTCCGTGAGCTTGTGTTGCCTACCACTTCGCGGCTGAACCGTTGTTGCTCCTAGACATTTTCACTTCACAATAACTGCACTTAGTTGTCCGAGGCAGCTCTAGCAGGGCAGAACTGACTTGTTGGAAAGGTGGCATCCTATGATGGTGCCACGTTGAAAGTCACTGAGCTCTTCAGTACGGGCCATTCTACTGCCAATGTTTGTCTATGGAGATTGCATGGCTGTGTGCTCGATGTTATACACCGGTCAGCAACGGGTGTGGCTGAAATAGTCGAATAACTTATTTGAAGGGGTGTCCACATACTTTTGTGTATATACATTGCATTCGAAAGTATTCAGACCCCTTCCCTTTATCCACATTTTGTTACGTTACAGCCTTATTCTAAAATTGATGACATTTTTCTTCATCAATCTACACACAATAACCCGTAATGACAAAGCAAAAACTGGTTTCTCCAAAAATATTTATACTAAAATAGAACATTTACATAAGTATTCAGACCCTTCACTCAGTACTTTGTTGAGCTCAGTTTGGCCGGGTGGCCAGCTCAAGAAAGAGTCTTGGTGGTTCCAAACTTCTTCCATTTAAGAATGATGGAGGCCACTGTGTTCTTGGGGACCTTCAATGCTGCAGAAATGTTGTTGGTACCCTTCCCCAGATCTGTGCCTCGACATAATCCTCTCTGACCTCTATGGACAATTCCTTCAACCTCATGACTTGGTTTTTACTCTGACATGCACTGTCAACTGTGGGACCTTATATAGACAGGTGTGTGTCTTTCCAAATCATGTCCAATCAATTGAATTTACCACAGGTGACTCCAATGAAGTTGTAAAACATCTCAAGGATGATCAATGGAAACAGGATGCACCTTTGCTCCATTTTGAGTCTCATAGCGAAGGGGTCTGAATACTTATGTAAATAACGTATGCACTGTGTAGTGAATGTGGTTGTCTTAGCTACCTTGGATATGTGGTTGTCTTAGCTACCTTGGATATGTGGTTGTCTTAGCTACCTTGGAGATGTGGTTGTCTTAGCTACCTTGGAGATGTGGTTGTCTTAGCTACCTTGGAGACGTGGTTGTCTTAGCTACCTTGGATACGTGGTTGTCTTAGCTACCTTGGATACGTGGTTGTCTTAGCTACCTTGGATACGTGGTTGTCTTAGCTACCTTGGATACGTGGTTGTCTTAGCTACCTTGGATACGTCGTTGTCTTAGCTACCTTGGATGGTTGTCTTAGCTACCTTGGAGATGTGGTTGTCTTAGCTACCTTGGAGAGCTACCTTGTGGTTGTCTTAGCTACCTTGGATACGTGGTTGTCTTAGCTACCTTGGATGTGGTTGTCTTAGCGGAGATGTGGTTGTCTTAGCTACCTTGGATACGTGGTTGTCTTAGCTACCTTGGATACGTGGTTGTCTTAGCTACCTTGGATACGTGGTTGTCTTAGCTACCTTGGATATGTGGTTGTCTTAGCTACCTTAACTGAATGCACTTACTTTAAGTGACCAAATTGTAAGTACATTTTACTTATATATTACTATGATAATATATATTATAAATTATACTTTTGTATTATATAATGACATACAGTATGATATATATTATTCATGTTGTTTCTTATAGAATCCTAAGGACTGGACGCAGATGGCGATCAAGAATATCGCTGCTTCCGGAAAGTTCTCTAGCGACCGCACCATCACCGACTACGCCACGGAGGTGTGGGGGGTGGAGCCTACTGATCTGAAGATCCCACCCCCCAACGAGCCCTGCAAGGCCTTGGAGGAGACCGCCAGGGTGCTGACGGAGAAGTGAGGCTGCCTGGTGTGGTGTAGGGTGACATTGCCCCTAGACGCTGATCTTGGGTCAGTTTTTTTCTAATGGTTGAGGGGAAGTGGATTCTAGATTTGTATCTAGGGAAACGTCACCCAGAAGCGCCTCATGTTCTTTTTAAAGGGACAATCTGGGATTCAGACAACAACAAAGCAGTCACCACGCCACTTTTGGTAAACAGCTGAGGGATAGCCACTCCCAAATGTATAAACGCAGCTATGGAGGCAAGTCCATCTGTGAGATTGAAACGTTTTTAATCATGTTTTGAAATTAGTCAAATCCCAGATTGCCCCTTTAGCTCAATAAACTGAGTTTTGTTTGTAAAAAACCTTAACTGATGCAAAATAACAGTCTGCTACATACCTTCAGAATCCACAAACAACAGTCTGCTACATACCTTCAGAATAAACAACAGTCTGCTACATACCTTCAGAATCCACAAACAACAGTCTGCTACATACCTTCAGAATAAACAACAGTCTGCTACATACCTTCAGAATCCACAAACAACAGTCTGCTAAACAAATAAACAACAGTCTGAATAAACAACAGTCTGCTACATACCTTCAGAACAAAACAACAGTCTGCTACATACCTTCAGAATAAACAACAGTCTGCTACATACCTTCAGAATAAACAACAGTCTGCTACATACCTTCAGAATAAACAACAGTCTGCTACATACCTTCAGAATAAACAACAGTCTGCTACATACCTTCAGAATAAACAACAGTCTGCTACATACCTTCAGAATAAACAACAGTCTGCTACATACCTTCAGAATAAACAACAGTCTGCTACATACCTTCAGAATAAACAAACAGTCTGCTACATACCTTCAGAATCTACAAACGGAATGATCTAATTTTCCCCAGCATTTCTGAATCCACCTTCTAAATACAAGGTCAAATGGCAGCCTGTCCACTATATAGTGCACTACTGTTGACCGGACTGCTATTGGCCTTGGTCGAAAGTAGTGCACCTTAAAGTGAACAGGGGTGCCATTTGGGGAAACTTGCCCGTTAGCCAGCTACCAGTGAGTGGTCCATTCTTAGCAAAACTGTCTCATACTATATAGCGAGGGTTGAATATTTTCCATTATTAATAACCCTTGTTTTCCAATGTTCTGTGTTGCATCAAAATAAATATATTTGTGTCTGATCGGATGTCTTTTTAATGTTGTTGAACGTTTTTCATTGTAATATAATTTATACAGTCACTGACAACTATGAGAGACTAGTGCAATACACAAAATGACACTAGAAACATGGAAAGTTTTTGAGTGAGGAACAAGAATCTCACAAAGACCATGAACAGGCAATACTGTATGTGTAATTGTTCCTTTCTGGGGGGGGGGGGTTTAGTAGGCAGCTCTTCCCCAAAAAATGTCGCTGACTCACCGGACTATCGGTCGATCAATGTTGTTATTCTTGCTTTGTAGAAACCGCCTGCGGAGAAAAGCACATGGAAACCCAAATCATTTTCAAGACCGTGACTATCCCTTATTCTGAACTTGACCCCATCCTTGTTAATCTCATATGAACAACTTGGGTTGAGAATCCAAAATGGTGCCTTGTATAGTGCACTACTTTGGACCTGGGTCCATAGGGCTCTTGTTAAAAGTAGTGCACTATTACACTGAGTGTACAAAACATTAGGAACACCTTTCTAATATTGAGTTGTACCTCCTTTTTGTCCTCAGAATGACCTCAGTTCGTCAGGTCATGGACACTACAAGGTGTCGACAGCGTTCCACAGGGATGCTGGCCCCATGTTGACTCCAATGCTTCCTACAGTTGTGTCCAGTTGGCTGGATGTCCTTTGGGTGATGGACCATTCTTGATACACACGGGGAACCCAGCAGTGTTGCAGTGCTTGAGAAACTCAAACCAGTGCGGCTGACACCTACTACCACACCCCGTTCAAATGCACTTAAGAGTAAATATTTTGTCTTGCTCATTCGCCCTCTGAATGGCACACAACAACAATCCATGTCTCGAGGCTTAAAAGTCCTTCTTTAACCAGTCTCCTCCCCTTCATCTACATGTCCCCTCCCCTTCATCTGCATGTCTCATCCCCTTCATTCTACATGTCTCCTCCCCTTCATCTACATGTCTCATCCCCTTCATTCTACATGTCTCCTCCCCTTCATCTACATGTCTCCTCCCCTTCATTCTACATGTCTCCTCCCCTTCATTCTACATGTCTCCTCCCCTTCATCTACATGTCTCCTCCCCTTCATCTACATGTCTCCTCCCCTTCATCTACATGTCTCCTCCCCTTCATTCTACACTGATTTGAAGTTGATTTTACAAGTGACATCAATAAGGGATCATAGCTTTCACCTGGATTCACCTGGTCAGTCTATGTCATGGAAAGAGTAGGTGTTCCTAAAGTTTTGTCCACTCAGTGACTTGGGCGCCATTTGGGACGCAGTCCAGCCCTTGTATTTTAAAATTAGAACAACACAAGTAGTGTCCATTATCGGCAAAGATGACTATATAACTTACCCAACCACACTGGCCAGGTTGGAGTGATGACTATATAACTTACCCAACCACACTGGCCAGGTTGGAGTGATGACTATATAACTTACCCAACCACACTGGCCAGGTTGGGATCCAAATAGATGTAGTTGTGTGAGTATCCTAAGGATCCACTGTAGGAGACCATGTGCACCTGGTCCTCTGCATACCGTTGTCTACGGGCTTGAAGTGCAATCTGGTGCAGCTGGGAAGACACACACACATACACGTACACACACACATACATGTACACACACACACACATACATGTACACACACACACACATACATGTACACACACACACATACATGTACACACACACACATACACACACACACATACATATACACACACGTACATATACACACACACACATACATACATACATTCTAGCTCATTCTACTATAGTATAGTAACAGTGCACAGATCAATGTAATGGGTTGGATTTAACAACCTCACAACTTTCCCTAAAATCACTAAATGTCTTTAATTTCTACAAGATCAGTATGTTACGTACCTTCTGGGCCATGTAAAAAGGAACCACATTGTCATCCTCAGCGTGCAGAAAAAGGATACGAGTGGTCAAGGTCTTTAAACTGCATGAAGCAAACACAATAACCCAACGTCAGGTTCTAGCTACAGTACGAGATTAGAGGAGTCTAGCTACAATAGGAGATTAGAGGATTCCAGCTACAGTACGAGATTAGAGGAGTCTAGCTACAATATGAGATTAGAGGAATCTAGCTACAGTACGAGATTAGAGGATTCCAGCTAGAGTACGAGATTAGAGGAGTCTAGCTACAATAGGAGATTAGAGGATTCCAGCTACAGTACGAGATTAGAGGAGTCTAGCTACAGTACGAAATTAGAGGAGTCTAGCTACAATAGGAGATTAGAGGATTCCAGCTAGAGTACGAGATTAGAGGAATCTAGCTACAATACGAGATTAGAGGATTCTAGCTAGAGTACGAGATTAGAGGAGTCTAGCTACAATACGAGATTAGAGGATTCTAGCTACAGTACGAGATTAGAGGAGTCTAGCTACAGTACGAGATTAGAGGAGTCCAGCTACAGTACGAGATTAGAGGAGTCTAGCTACAGTACGAGATTAGAGGAGTCTAGCTACAGTACGAGATTAGAGGAGTCCAGCTACAGTACGAGATTAGAGGAGTCTAGCTACAGTACGAGATTAGAGGAGTCCAGCTACAATACGAGATTAGAGGAGTCTAGCTACAGTATGAGATTAGAGGATTCTAGCTACAGTACGAAATTAGAGGAGTCTAGCTACAATACGAGATTAGAGGAGTCTAGCTACAATACGAGATTAGAGGAATCTAGCTACAGTATGAGATTAGAGGATTCCAGCTACAGTACGAGATTAGAGGAGTCTAGCTACAGTACGAGATTAGAGGAGTCTAGCTACAGTACGAGATTAGAGGATTCCAGCTAGAGTACGAAATTAGAGGAGTCCAGCTACAGTACGAGATTAGAGGAGTCTAGCTACAGTACGAGATTAGAGGAGTCCAGCTACAGTACGAGATTAGAGGAGTCTAGCTACAGTACGAGATTAGAGGATTCTAGCTACAATACGAGATTAGAGGATTCCAGCTAGAGTACGAGATTAGAGGAATCTAGCTACAGTACGAGATTAGAGGAGTCTAGCTACAGTACGAGATTGGAGGAGTCCAGCTACAGTACGAGATTAGAGGAGTCTAGCTACAGTACGAGATTAGAGGATTCCAGCTAGAGTACGAGATTAGAGGAGTCTAGCTACAGTACGAGATTAGAGGAGTCTAGCTACAGTACGAGATTAGAGGAGTCCAGCTACAGTACGAGATTAGAGGAGTCCAGCTACAGTACGAGATTAGAGGAGTCTAGCTACAGTACGAGATTAGAGGAGTCTAGCTACAGTACGAGATTAGAGGATTCTAGCTACAGTACGAGATTAGAGGAGTCTAGCTACAGTACGAGATTAGAGGATTCTAGCTACAGTACGAGATTAGAGGAGTCTAGCTACAGTACGAGATTAGAGGATTCTAGCTACAGTACGAGATTAGAGGAGTCTAGCTACAGTACGAGATTAGAGGAGTCCAGCTACAGTACGAGATTAGAGGAGTCTAGCTACTCCTACCCACATATTGCACCTTCACTCAGTACTGGTACTCTTTGTTTATAGCCATGTTACTACCTGGTACCCCTGCACATTGACTCAGTACTGGTACTCCTTGTATATAGCCATGATATTACCTGGTACCCCTGTACATTGACTCAATACTGGTACTCCTTGTTTAAGTAAGTATTTCACTGTTTTTATTTAAATTTTATTTTACCTTTATTTAACCAGGCAAGTCAGTTAAGAACAAATTCTTATTTTCAATGAGGGCCCAGGCAAGTCAGTTAAGAACAAATTCTTATTTTCAATGAGGGCCTAGGAACAGTGAGTTAACTGCCTGCTCAGGAGCAGAACGACAGCTCGGGGATTTGAACTTGCAACCTTTCGGTTACTAGTCCAACACTCTAACCACTAGGCTACCCTGCAGCCCCAGGTCAACCAACACCTGTTGTATTCAGTATTTCACTGTAAGGTCAAGCTACACCTGTTGTATTTGAGTCATGTGACCAATAACATTTGATTTGATTCAGTGCACTACCTCTGACCAGAGCCCTATAGGTCAAAATGTGTGGCACTATACAGTAGTGCACTATGGGACACAGCCGTCCTCTACCTGTGTTGTTATGGTAACACAGGCCGTACTTACTTTTCATCGTTAGCGAACACCATGTTGTTGCTTCGCATGACGTGATGAAGAACGCTCTGAAAACCCGGAAGACACCGATACATCTGAATAGAGAAGGGAACAACGATATCAGTTCAGAAATCTTTTGAACGTAACTAGTCCTGGAGTAGAGCGTAACTAGTCCTAGAGTAGAGCGTAACTAGTCCTAGAGTAGAGCGTAACTAGTCCTAGAGTAGAACGTAACTAGTCCTAGAGTAGAGCGTAACTAGTCCTAGAGTAGAGCGTAACTAGTCCCAGAGTAGAGCGTAACTAGTCCCAGAGTAGAGCGTAACTAGTCCCAGAGTAGAGCGTAACTAGTCCTAGAGTAGAGAGTAACTAGTCCTAGAGTAGAGCATAACTAGTCCCAGAGTAGAGCGTAACTAGTCCCAGAGTAGAGCGTAACTAGTCCCAGAGTAGAGCGTAACTAGTCCTAGAGTAGAGCGTAACTAGTCCTAGAGTAGAGCGTAACTAGTCCTAGAGTAGAGCGTAACTAGTCCTAGAGTAGAGCGTAACTAGTCCTAGAGTAGAGCGTAACTAGTCCCAGAGTAGATCGTAACTAGTCCCAGAGTAGAGCGTAACTAGTCCCAGAGTAGAGCGTAACTAGTCCTAGAGTAGAGCGTAACTAGTCCTAGAGTAGAGCGTAACTAGTCCTAGAGTAGAGCGTAACTAGTCCTAGAGTAGAGCGTAACTAGTCCTAGAGTAGAGCGTAACTAGTCCTAGAGTAGAGCGTAACTAGTCCCAGAGTAGAGCGTAACTAGTCCCAGAGTAGAGCGTAACTAGTCCTAGAGTAGAGCGTAACTAGTCCTAGAGTAGAGCGTAACTAGTCCTAGAGTAGAGCGTAACTAGTCCTAGAGTAGAGCGTAACTAGTCCTAGAGTAGTGCCTAACTAGTCCTAGAGTAGAACGTAACTAGTCCTAGAGTAGAGGGATACGGGTCAAAAATAAAAGGAAGGAGATTGCTGAATCCTTCTTGTGAAACGGGGGAAATTTATTAAGCCATCTCTGGGTTTCATAGTGCAATAACACACTGTTACACAAGGCCGCAGATGGACAAGAGAGAGAGAGAGAGAGAAAGAGAGAGAGAGAGAGAGAGACAGAGAGGGGGAGAGAGACAGAGACAGAGAGAGAGAGAGAGACAGAGACAGAGACAGAGAGACATAGCCAGAGAGAGAGAGAGAGGGGGGGGGACAGAGAGAGAGAGAGAGACAGAGAGAGAAGAGAGACAGAGAGAGAAGAGAGACAGAGAGAGGGGAGAGACAGAGAGAGGGGAGAGACAAAGAGAGAGAGCGAGAGGGAGAGAGAGGGAGAGAGAGTGAGAGGGAGAGAGAGAGGGGCAGAGAGAGAGAGGGAGAGACACCCCACCATGCTGAGGGGATGGCTGGCTACTTCCTCCTCCATATTGGTGTACGGAGCCTCCAGGATCACACCATCGACAGCATAGCTTGGCTCCAGATCGGCTTGTGTCACGTCCCTCAGATCGCGTGCTCTTTCTCTTGCCAACTCCATTGCTGTCAAGCCGAACATGGAAACATGTCATGACAAACATGGAAACATGTCATGACAAACATGGAAACCTGTCAAGACAAACATGGAAACATGTCTAGATAAACATGGAAACATGTCTAGATAAACATGGAAACATGTCTAGATAAACATGGAAACATGTCAAGACAAACATTTTTGTCATAGATCCATTATTAATGTTATGTTCGATCAGTGACTTCTTTAGAGTTCCATAATGAATGCTTGAACTGCATGCCGAAAGGTTATGTTTAAAGACACAGTCCGGGATCTTATGTTACAAAGCTGTCATCAAGGCAAAGGGTGGCTTCTTTGAATAATCTAATATCTAAAATATTTTTTGGTTACTACATGATTCCTTATGTGTTATTTCATAGTTTTGATGTCTTCACTATTATTCTACAATATAGAAAATAGTTTTAAAAAATAAAGAAAAACCCTTGAATGAGTAGGTTTGTCCAAACTTTAGACTGGTACTGTGTGTATAATATACGAATTGCAAAAAAACAGGATGTAAAACTACATATGAAATGGAATGACGTAAGGACACAAAAAAACAGGGACCCGGTTTGGCTCTTGAACACCACTATCAAAACTACTGGCTGAAATTATACCAAAAAGTTCCGGAGCATCACTTTAAATTGTTTGGAGCATGTGTAGAGTGTGACTTCCTTTCTGTTATACAGTTTATTCTCCCTCAGTCAGCACCTCTACACAGGGGTTGTCATGGTTTCTAATAGAGGTTCTATCAGTGGCCGCGTGCATGAACTCGGGCTGCATACTGAATGTTGAGATTACGTTGAGGTCGGTCACTGACGTTGGCAGCACAAACAGACTGGCATGGATTTAAAAACATATTTGATTGGTGTAGGAACTGTCTGGAGCCGGCGGTAGTAACTTACCCTGTTCCTGTATCTTTACAGCAGCGTTGGTGGCCACCCTGCGGAGAGAGTTCACACATCTCCATTTTGGGGGAAAGAGTCTAGAATGAAACCCAGGGTGAATCCCAAATTGACCGCTATAAGCCTTCAACCCTCTGCACTTGTGGGGATCTTAAGAGAATTTTGATCAGTATAACCAATGGTGAAAGCTTCCACCTAGCCTATCAGAGGGCAGGGATACTAGCGGATAGGTTAAACCTATCAAATACTCTCAGAGCTTCACAAATGTGTCTTAGGGGTCCATTTGAGATGCTTCTACACCTGCATTGCTTGCTGTTTGGGGTGGTTTAGGCTGGGTTTCTTTACAGCACTTTGTGACATCAGCTGATGTCAGAAGGGCTTTATAAATACATTTGATTGATTGAGATTGGGCCCAAATGTTTCAACAACAAAACCAAAACAAAAAAAAAACGCAAAATGCCTGAAAGACACTCACTCACCCAGTACCCAGGGAATGTCCCCACAGACAGATCTGGCTGGTCCTGCTGCGTGTCTTTACCCACTGGTACAGATAGAGGGCGTCAGAGGTCAACCCAACCTCACTGGGCTCCCCACTGGAATCTCCATAACCTGGAGGGGGGGATGGTTAAGGTGACAAAGAAGCCCTTTGATCCATGATGTCACTACGGCTGCTTTCACCCTGGCTAGACGATATTTCCACTCTGCTACCATGACAACAAATCTAATGCAAAAAAATATATATGTAAATGAACTGCAAAATATTAAATATATTTACCTCTGAGAGCAACACTACGTTAACTACATGAAGTTTAAGAATGAATTAATGAATTCGTAAATTAATGAATTTTTATTTTCTTGTCAAATCGCCATACCTTACATGATTATTTGACACATCTGAGTTTTCGTGATGGCCAGGGAAATATAACAATATATGTGTACATGAATTGTTATTTGTGCTTACCTCTGTAGTCCAGTGACAGTACATGATACCCTGCTGCACTTAGGATCTAGAAAATAGACAGGCTTGGTTAGGACATCCTTATTTTAACCCAATACTCCAAAATCCTTTTTTTTTTCAGACTAGAACAACATACAGTACCTTCACAAGTTCCACTCTGTGGTTTATGGCCCTTTGGACATGACAGGACAGTTTGAGAGTTTAGAAACATGGGGATAAAAAGGCTCCTTCTCATTCATTGAAACAACACTAGGATGACTATGGTATATCTGTGGAACAAATCGAGGGATGTCACTGATTTCCTTAATCTCGGGAACTAAGAATCAAACAAGTGACTACTGGGATGTATTCATCAGGCACAACATGGAAGAAAACATACTGAAACAGGGAACCTGTTCTTATTTTCCAAAAGGAACACTAATGTTCTATTTCCAAAACATTTTACCACGGTGTTCCCTAATGAACATGGCCCTGATGATGTAATAATACCCACTGGACTTCATTAGGAGAGTCTACCAGAATGTGTATCCTAAATGGCCCCCTATTCCCTATATAGTGCATTACTTTTGACCAGGGCCCATACCTCCCTCACCCATAGGGCTCTGGTCAAATGTAGTGCACTATATAGGGAATAGGGGGCCATTTAGGATACACACAGGGTCTCTACCCCCAACACTAGACCCACCTGGAGCCCACGTTGCCGTGGAGATAGATGATAACAGGAGAACCATCTCCCAGAGTCTCACTGTACCACTCAGGGCCGGCCCCTGGGCCTTCTCCCATTGGCTGTCGGGAACCGTATGCCTAAGAGACACAGACAGCGCAAACAAACAGTGCAGAGTGAAGTTACTTACTTAAGTTACTTTTTACACTTAAGTAACCACAACTTGAGCCCAAAAACAGATTGTATTTGAAAATAACATTAATTTCATAGCTTGATTGCACTGAGACACGATCACATACACAATATATACAAAAGTATGTGGACACCCCTAAATATTTGGCTATTTCAGCCACATCCACTGCTGACAGGTGTATAAAATCGAGCACACAGCCATGCAATCTCCATAGACAAACATTGGCAGTACTGTAGAATGGCCTTACTGAAGAGCTCGGTGACTTTCAATGTGGCACCGTCATAGGATGCCACCTTTCCAACGAGTCAGTTCATCAAATTTCTGCCCTGCTAGAGCTGCCCCGGTCAACTAAGTGCTGTTATTGTAAAGTGGAAATGTTTAGGAGCAACAACGGCTCAGCCGGGAAGTGGTAGGCCACACAAGCTCACAGAATGGGCCCGCCGGGTGCTGAAGAACGTAATGAGTAAAAATCGTCTGTCCTCGGTTGCAACACTCACTACTGAGTTCCAGACTGCCTCTGGAAAGTAGAATCAATGAGTTAACTTGCCTAAATATTCTGAAATAACTTTTATTTTTTAGAAAGAAAGAAAGAAAGAAAGAAAGAAAGAAAGAAAACTTCAAATGGACATGGTGTAATTGACTCAACAACCAAAAACACATATTGAAGTTTAGTTTTCTTAAATGAACCTGAAAATCAGTCGATATTTTGGATTGTTTATCAAAATTAGCTGGCTAACTTCTTGATAATGTTTTGTATTATACCCGTCTGCAATGATTGAAAAACACTTGATTGGTGAAAACAACAATGGGAGCCCCTATGGGCCCTGGTCAAAAGTAGTGCGCTATGTAGGGAATAGGTTGCCATTTTGGGGTCAAAAGTAGTGCACTATGTAGGGAATAGGGTGCCTATTTGAGACATATCCACTGACTTACCATACACCCAGTGAGATCCCCTCCTCTGGACTGAGGTAGAAGTTTAGAGTGTGGTTCAGGGAGAGCTCTGCTGGACTGGCCAGGTCCACGAGGTACGGAATCCTTACTGATAACAGATTTCAAAACAAAATGGTCTTTATTTAGTTCCTGTCTGATCCTCCCATGCAATAATACTACAGAACACACAGTAGTTTGCTATATATATATATACACAATCAATATGATGTGCGGCATAGGCAGAGGTAATATTCAATGATGTCATTTGATTTTTATTTTTTTTTACACCACGTTGGTTTTCAAAAGGGTCAGACTGAACTACGTACACCAGTGAGAAAAGACAACGTGGCCTAGTATCCATGGAAACAGGCAGAGAATGACAGGCAGAGAGATGTAGACGACGCACTGCAGTGAGATCGCCTTCTTCAGAATGGATAACCCCGGAGAACTGTAAGATAAAGATAAGAAAACTTTATCGTCTAAAATGGAAATGTATCTTTTGGCGCTCTCTGGCTTTCATTCACTGAGATTTATGAGGTAAGAATGATGCCGTTGAAAAATGGTGTGAACACGCAAGAGAGGTCTCGTAACGGGACAAAACTATTGTAGCTTTTAGTGCCGTGCATTATAACAACTTTACAGTACGTTACACATCTATATACTCGTAGATTAAACACTGGTAGGCTATGACATGTTAGTCCACCAGACTATTGATCCTGGGGACAAGGTTAGCTATGACAACACTGAAACGAGAGAAAATACAGTCGTAGAAGCTGGCTTCGGAGCATGAAGGCTACAGTACTTACTACTGTGACCGTTCACGTGTAACAGTTTCCAGTTTGCAGTAAGACTTCTTATTTTCAGACCCAGGGGGTTCCTTGCTGTCCTTGGTCTTAGTTTCGTTTTCTGTATCAACTGTTTTACTCATTTTGAAGTGTAAACTAAACTGCAGAGACCTTTACTGACTGAAATTGTCGAGAGGTTTACTTCCTGGTGACAGGAAGGATTGGGACATATGAGGTGAAGGGTTGTCTCTGTGTAATAGTAAGCTGATTGGCTCAAAAGGCTAATAAACCTCAACATGTTGATTAGGCTTCACACACACATTGGGATATGAGTTCTGTTTGACAACAGCTGGCCACAGAGGAGAAGGAAATCAAGAGGCCTAATAATTATAGGTCAAATAAAGAGAATTACAAGTCTTTAACTTATATTACACTGTTTAGATTACACTCATGCCAAAAACTAAAGCAATTTACTGTTTGATTAAGTTTTCAATGTTATGAAGGCATTTTTTATTAAAAATGTAGGCCTATTTAGGCTATTCAATTATTTTCAAAGTTTGGTATGTATCTATATATTTTTTTAACCATAAAAAAATATGTCATGCCCTCGTTTCATATTAAACACATACTTCTAAACAGATAAATTGTTGCCTTCCTTGCCTGTGAAAAGTGTCGGGGGCCTTGAAGAGGAATTTCAACTCCCGTGGACGCGGCGCGCCAGTGACTGCATCCGTGCGACTCCAGAGCTTTTCAACGCGTCACCACCCCTTCCTCTCCGAGGAGCTTTTCAAAATCCTAAAGGAGAGATGCAGCTGACTCAGAAGGTATTTTAGCCGGCTGAACGAGAACAAAACCTTTTGACAACAGAAGTATAAAATATAGTATGGTACCTGGGTTACGTTAGCCCCAAATAAGGAGTTTAATAAGTAAGTTTCGGAAGGGTTTATTTGAGAGGAAATCAAAACCTTTTTTTTTTATGGAAGGACGGACGGTTCTGAAACTTCCGTAACGGTCTCTCTATAATTCAACCAGAGAAGAGTGGATAGGCAGCCTTCGACTCAGTGGAGTTTCTGTGGGTAAGTTGATAGCAATTGCAAAATAAAATAAATAATAGTATGTCAATTTACCTGTATTGCATGTAGGCTTTAATTATCACAAAAGGTTGATAAAGAGAAACAGTCTAGTTGATCTTTTGTAGCCTGTCGAACCCCCCGCCTCCACGACAATTCAACTTGTTCTTCATGCAGCGCCCCGATTCACTTTTTCTTTCTTTCTCCAAACACTTTTCTTTGCCTTGGCTGGACATTGACACACTAGGCCGTTGTTTTGTGACGAGGATGCTTTGAGACAGTTCCATATTAACACATTTGACAGAGCCTTCAATAAAGTGCCACGTTACAATGCATTCCGTTTTACAAACACGTTGCTACAACGTAACAAGCAGAATAGGCTGCTTACTTGGTCGCAACATGTCGATGAAACGGAATCGGTGCAGGGGTTAATAGACCAGGAGTCCTTTGTCCCTAGCTAGCTGCCCAGGGAAGAGTAAAGTAGTCTTTAGATTTGTCAGATTAGTAAAATTAGTGTTTGATAAATAGTATTTAGCTTCATCCTGTAATTTCGTCTTTATTATGACAATCTTATATCGGTGCATGGTCATTGCCAATAAATACGTTTTGTTTTGTAAACATTCCCAGCACAGTTGAACATTCACGTGAAAGTGCTGTAAATGTATTAAACAAAATGTAATTTCTTACTTAAAGAAAAACAAACCTGGGGATCATGACATTATGCATTGTACTGATTGATGGCTTGTTGCACCTGTTGCGATGATGTACCTTTTCACTCAACAGACAGACGTTGTTTAATCAAGACTGCCTTGGTGGACTGTAAATCATTGACATTTAAATAATACTCGTAGACCCTTTTTTTAAATGAGATATATGGACACATTTCTACTTGGTTACATCGAAAACAATAGCACATGGTTAAAATACGTTTATGTGCACATTTTATAGACGGTCACAAATGGCACCCTTTTCACTATGTATGTAGTGCACTACTTTTGACCAGAACCAAATGGACCCTTAGTCAAAAGTAGTGCACTATATAGGGAATGTGGTGCCATTTTGGACACTGTTTTTATTGTCTGGCATGATGATTCTGAATCATCACAGGGATCTCTGGTAGTCAGCAGATCAGTCAGTAGCTCAGTCAGTAGCTCAGTCAGTAGATCAGTCAGTAGCTCAGTCAGTAGCTCAGTCAGTATCTCAGTCAGTAGGTCTACATGGAGTGGGACAACCAAACACATGACGCAGCAGGTGTCCAGATTAACCTCGTCTTCTGATTCCCCTGCGCCAGTCTGCTCTGCCTCGGTCCCGATTCTGTAACGACAGCCGTCAATCTACAGTCACAGTGACCCCCACTGTTAGGGTCAAGCCCCTTGGAGCTACAGGTCTATTTTACTGACAGCTTAGAGCCTTCTAGAAAAATATCAAATCACAACTTGTCGAGTCGGGGCGTCGTAGAATATGAAGTGCTGATCTAGGATCAGTTTGACCTTTTTAGATCAGACAGATCCCTGATCACCACTACTACTCTGGAGTTGCTTTGTGGACACGGGTCCTGGTCTTTGTCTTGTTTTTTTTTACCGTGATCTTATGATGGCAGCGGACTAGCTGGGTAAGGGATTCATGTGTGATCAGCTGGCCATGATGCTAAATCAGCAATCATGGTTCACTTGAATGAGATTAGCAGATGCAGTAAGGTAAAGAACACTTGACTGTGGATACGTCCCAAATTGCATCCTAGGGAACCCTGGTCAGAAGTAGTACGCTATATAGGGAATAGGATGCTATATAGGGAATAAGATGCCGTTTGGGACAGCCCGTTGTCTTGAGTTGAATAGGGACTCTCAGTCTGATTGGAGGAGCTTGGAGGAGGAGGGGACACCTGGCTAATGCTGGCGTCCATGAAGGACCGTGATGTCACTATGACAACGGGCAGCTGGAAGTGGTGGGTGGTACCAAAGCTACTTATCTCTATCTGAGGTATCAGTATGTTTACGTACGTGTGCGTGTGATGTAGGGATGGGGGTTTGAAATAAGTTCACTATTGGAATAGTATCATTAAAAAAAAATAATAATAATAATTCCCTGAGATGCTGGCGCTCTACAGCTGAGGAGGTGCCGGTGAGATGGATGCGAGCCGGGGGAGGCAGACAGAGAGAGACGCTACTCAGCTACAGCCAAGAATAGCTAACTTGTAGCAGCCACTATCTTATTTATCATCCCACATAACAGTGCCTGTGTTGACTGGCGTAGACTAGAGAAGCTAGCTGTTTTAGGCTTTTTTATTAAGTAAATAATTTGTTCGTTAATAATGGGTATAATAAAGGTTAATAATGGGTATACAATAAGGTTAATAATGGGTATACTATAAGGTTAATAATGGGTATACAATAAGGTTAATAATGGGTATACAATAAGGTTAATAATGGGTATACAATAAGGTTAATAATGGGTATACAATAAGGTTAATAATGGGTATACAATAAGGTTAATAATGGGTATACTATAAGGTTAATAATGGGTATACTATAAGGTTAATAATGGGTATACTATGTTTAGGTTAATAATGGGTATACTATGGTTAATAATGGGTATACTATGGTTAGGTTAATAATGGGTATACTATGGTTAATAATGGGTATACTATGGTTAGGTTAATAATGGGTATACTATGGTTAGGTTAATAATGGGTATACTATGGTTAATAATGGGTATACTATGGTTAATAATGGGTATACAATAAGGTTAATAATGGGTATACAATAAGGTTAATAATGGGTATACAATAAGGTTAATAATGGGTATACAATAAGGTTAATAATGGGTATACTATAAGGTTAATAATGGGTATACAATAAGGTTAATAATGGGTATACAATAAGGTTAATAATGGGTATACAATAAGGTTAATAATGGGTATACAATAAGGTTAATAATGGGTATACTATAAGGTTAATAATGGGTATACAATAAGGTTAATAATGGGTATACTATAAGGTTAATAATGGGTATACTATAAGGTTAATAATGGGTATACTATAAGGTTAATAATGGGTATACTATAAGGTTAATAATGGGTATACTATAAGGTTAATAATGGGTATACTATGGTTAGGTTAATAATGGGTATACAATAAGGTTAATAATGGGTATACTATGGTTAGGTTAATAATGGGTATACTATGGTTAGGTTAATAATGGGTATACAATAAGGTTAATAATGGGTATACTATAAGGTTAATAATGGGTATACTATAAGGTTAATAATGGGTATACAATAAGGTTAATAATGGGTATACAATAAGGTTAATAATGGGTATACTATGGTTAGGTTAATAATGGGTATACTATGGTTAGGTTAATAATGGGTATACTATGGTTAGGTTAATAATGGGTATACTATGGTTAGGTTAATAATGGGTATACTATGGTTAGGTTAATAATGGGTATACTAATAAGGTTAATAATGGGTATACTATGTTTAGGTTAATAATGGGTATACTATGGTTAGGTTAATAATGGGTATACTATGGTTAGGTTAATAATGGGTATACTATAAGGTTAATAATGGGTATACTATGGTTAGGTTAATAATGGGTATACTATGTTTAGGTTAATAATGGGTATACTATAAGGTTAATAATGGGTATACAATAAGGTTAATAATGGGTATACTATGGTTAGGTTAATAATGGGTATACTATAAGGTTAATAATGGGTATACTATAAGGTTAATAATGGGTATACTATGGTTAGGTTAATAATGGGTATACTATGGTTAGGTTAATAATGGGTATACAATAAGGTTAATAATGGGTATACAATAAGGTTAATAATGGGTATACAATAAGGTTAATAATGGGTATACTATGGTTAATAATGGGTATACTATAAGGTTAATAATGGGTATACAATAGGTTAATAATGGGTATACTATGGTTAGGTTAATAATGGGTATACTATGGTTAGGTTAATAATGGGTATACTATGGTTAGGTTAATAATGGGTATACTATGGTTAGGTTAATAATGGGTATACTATGGTTAATAATGGGTATACTATAAGGTTAATAATGGGTATACTATGTTTAGGTTAATAATGGGTATACTATGTTTAGGTTAATAATGGGTATACTATGGTTAGGTTAATAATGGGTATACTATGGTTAGGTTAATAATGGGTATACAATAAGGTTAATAATGGGTATACTATGTTTAGGTTAATAATGGGTATACTATGGTTAGGTTAATAATGGGTATACTATGGTTAATAATGGGTATACTATAAGGTTAATAATGGGTATACTATGTTTAGGTTAATAATGGGTATACTATGGTTAATAATGGGTTAATAAGGTTAATAATGGGTTACTATAAGTTAATAATGGGTATACTATGGTTAGGTTAATAATGGGTATACTATGGTTAATAATGGGTATACTATAAGGTTAATAATGGGTATACTATGTTTAGGTTAATAATGGGTATACTATGGTTAGGTTAATAATGGGTATACTATGGTTAGGTTAATAATGGGTATACAATAAGGTTAATAATGGGTTAGGTTAATAATGGGTATACTATAAGGTTAATAATGGGTATACTATAAGGTTAATAATGGGTATACTATAAGGTTAATAATGGGTATACTATGGTTAGGTTAATAATGGGTATACTATGTTTAGGTTAATAATGGGTATACTATGGTTAGGTTAATAATGGGTATACTATAAGGTTAATAATGGGTATACAATAAGGTTAATAATGGGTATACTATGTTTAGGTTAATAATGGGTATACTATGGTTAGGTTAATAATGGGTATACTATGGTTAATAATGGGTATACTATAAGGTTAATAATGGGTATACTATGTTTAGGTTAATAATGGGTATACTATGGTTAGGTTAATAATGGGTATACTATGATTAGGTTAATAATGGGTATACTATGGTTAGGTTAATAATGGGTATACTATGGTTAGGTTAATAATGGGTATACTATAAGGTTAATAATGGGTATACTATAAGGTTAATAATGGGTATACAATAAGGTTAATAATGGGTATACTATAAGGTTAATAATGGGTATACTATAAGGTTAATAATGGGTATACTATGTTTAGGTTAATAATGGGTATACTATGTTTAGGTTAATAATGGGTATACAATGGTTAGGTTAATAATGGGTATACTATGGTTAGGTTAATAATGGGTATACTATGGTTAATAATGGGTATACTATAAGGTTAATAATGGGTATACTATGTTTAGGTTAATAATGGGTATACTATGGTTAGGTTAATAATGGGTATACTATGGTTAGGTTAATCATGGGTATACTATGGTTAGGTTAATAATGGGTATACTATGGTTAGGTTAATAATGGGTATACTATGGTTAGGTTAATAATGGGTATACTATGGTTAGGTTAATAATGGGTACACTATGGTTAGGTTAATAATGGGTACACTATGGTTAGGTTAATAATGGGTATACTATAAGGTTAATAATGGGTATACTATGGTTAGGTTAATAATGGGTATACTATGGTTAGGTTAATAATGGGTATACTATAAGGTTAATAATGGGTATACTATGGTTAGGTTAATAATGGGTATACTATGATTAGGTTAATAATGGGTATACTATGGTTAGGTTAATAATGGGTATACTATGGTTAGGTTAATAATGGGTATACTATAAGGTTAATAATGGGTATACTATAAGGTTAATAATGGGTATACTATAAGGTTAATAATGGGTATACTATGGTTAGGTTAATAATGGGTACACTATGGTTAGGTTAATAATGGGTACACTATGGTTAGGTTAATAATGGGTATACTATAAGGTTAATAATGGGTATACTATGGTTAGGTTAATAATGGGTATACTATGGTTAGGTTAATAATGGGTATACTATGGTTAGGTTAATAATGGGTATACTATGGGTAGGTTAATAATGGGTATACTATGGTTAGGTTAATAATGGGTATACTATGGGTAGGTTAATAATGGGTACACTATGGTTAGGTTAGGGCCAGTCTAACCATGGCCAGTCTAACCATGTCTCTCTCGAATCCCCCAACGAACCAGGGACAGTCTGACCATGTCTCTCTCGAATCCCCCAACGAACCAGGGCCAGTCTGACCATATCTCTCTCGAATCCCCCAACGAACCAGGGCCAGTCTGACCATGTCTCTCTCGAATCCCCCAACGAACCAGGGCCAGTCTGACCATGTCTCTCTCGAATCCCCCAACGAACCATTGACAGTCTGACCATGTCTCTCTCGAATCCCCCAACGAACCAGGGCCAGTCTGACCATGTCTCTCTCGAATCCCCCAACGAACCATTGACAGTCTGACCATGTCTCTCTCGAATCCCCCAACGAACCAGGGACAGTCTGACCATGTCTCTCTCGAATCCCCCAACGAACCAGGGACAGTCTGACCATGTCTCTCTCGAATCCCCCAACGAACCAGGGACATTCTGACCATGTCTCTAGAATCCCTCAACGAACCAGGGACAGTCTGACCATGTCTCTCTCGAATCCCCCAACGAACCAGGGACAGTCTAACCATGTCTCTCTCGAATCCCCCAACGAACCAGGGACAGTCTGACCATGTCCCTCTCGAATCCCCCAACGAACCAGGGACAGTCTAACCATGTCTCTCTCGAATCCCCCAACGAACCAGGGACAGTCTGACCATGTCCCTCTCGAATCCCCCAACGAACCAGGGACAGTCTGACCATGTCTCTCTTGAATCCCCCAACAAACCAGGGACAGTCTGACCATGTCTCTCTCTAATCCCCCAACGAACCAGGGACAGTCTAACCATGTCTCTCTCGAATCCCCAACGAGCCAGGGACAGTCTGACCATGTCTCTCTCGAATCCCCCAATGAACCAGGGACAGTCTAACCATGTCTCTCTCTAATCCCCCAACGAGCCAGGGACAGTCTGACCATGTCCCTCTCGAATCCCCCAACGAGCCAGGGACAGTCTGACCATGTCCCTCTCGAATCCCCCAACGAACCTGGGCCAGTCTGACCATGTCTCTCTCAAATCCCCCAACGATCCAGGGACAGTCTAACCATGTCCCTCTCGAATCCCCCAACGAACCAGGGACAGTCTGACCATGTCTTTCTCGAATCCCCCAACGAACCAGGGACAGTCTGACCATGTCTCTCTCTAATCCCCCAACGAGCCAGGGACAGTCTAACCATGTCTCTCTCTAATCCCCCAACGAGCCAGGGACAGTCTGACCATGTCTCTCCCGAATCCCCAACGAGCCAGGGACAGTCTAACCATGTCTCTCTCTAATCCCCCAACGAGCCAGGGACAGTCTGACCATGTCTCTCCCGAATCCCCAACGAGCCAGGGACAGTCTAACCATGTCTTTCTCGAATCCCCCAACGAACCAGGGACAGTCTGACCATGTCTCTCTCTAATCCCCCAACGAACCAGGGACAGTCTGACCATGTCTCTCTCGAATCCCCCAACGAACCAGGGACAGTCTACCCATGTCTCTCTCGAATCCCCCAACGAACCAGGGACAGTCTGACCATGTCTCTAGAATCCCCCAACGAACCAGGGACAGTCTGACCATGTCTCTCTCGAATCCCCCAACGAACCAGGGACAGTCTAACCATGTCTCTCTCGAATCCCCCAACGAACCAGGGACAGTCTGACCATGTCTCTCTCGAATCCCCCAACGAACCAGGGACAGTCTGACCATGTCTCTCTCGAATCCCCCAACAAACCAGGGACAGTCTGATGTCCATGTCTGACCATGTCTCTCTCGAATCCCCCAACGAACCAGGGACAGTCTAACCATGTCTCTCTCTAATCCCCAACGAGCCAGGGACAGTCTGACCATGTCCCTCTCGAATCCCCCAACGAGCCAGGGACAGTCTGACCATGTCCCTCTCGAATCCCCCAACGAACCTGGGCCAACCATGTCTCTCTCTAATCCCCCAACGAACCAGGGACAGTCTGACCATGGGACAGTCTGACCATGTCTCTCTCGAATCCCCCAACGAACCATTGACAGTCTGACCATGTCTCTCTCGAATCCCCCAACGAACCAGGGACAGTCTGACCATGTCTCTCTCTAATCCCCCAACGAGCCAGGGACAGTCTAACCATGTCTCTCTCGAATCCCCAATGAGTCTCTGTTGTTGATCTTGTCACTAGCCATTAGCACAAGTAGCAAAAGTTATCGAAATTGTTAAAACAATTCTAATACAGTTGAAGTCAGAAGTTTACATACACTTAGGTTGGAGTCATTAAAACTTGTTTTTCAACCACTCAACAAATTTCTAGTTAACAAACTATAGTTTTGGCAAGTCGGTTAGGACATCTACTTTGTGCAACGACACAAGTAATTATTCCAACAACTGTTTACAGACAGAGTATTTTACTTATAATTCACAGTATCACAATTCCAGTGGGTCAGAAGTTTACATACACTAAATTGACTGTGCCTTTAAATAGCTTGAAAAATTGCAGAAAATGATGTCATGGCTTTAGAAGCTTCTGATAGGCTAATTGACATCATTTGAGTCAATTGGAGGTGTACCTGTGGATGTATTTCAAGGCCTACCTTCAAACTCAGTGCCTCTTTGCTTGACATCATGGGAAAATCAAAAGAAATCAGCCAAGACCCCCAATAAATTGTAGACCGCCACAAGTCTGGTTCATCCTTGGGAGCAATTTCCAAACGCCTGAAGGTACCACGTTCATCTGTACAAACAATAGTACACAAGTATAAACACCATGGGACCACGCAGCCATCATACCACTCAGGAAGGAGACGCATTCTGTCTCCTGGAGATGAATGTACTTTGGTGCGAAAAATGCAAATCATTCCCAGAACAGCAAAGGAACTAGTGAAGATGCTGGAGGAAACAGGTACAAAAGTGTCTATATCCACAGTAAAACGAGTCCTATATTGACATAACCTGAAAGGCCGCTCAGCAAGGAAGAAGCCACTGCTCCAAAACTACCATAAAAAGCCAGACTACGGTTTGCAGCTGCACATGGGGACAAAGATCGTACATTTTGGAGAAATGTTTTCTGGTCTGATGAAACAAAAATAGAACTGTTTGGCCATAATGACCATTGTCATGTTTGGAGGGAAAAGGGGGAGGCTTGCAAGCCGAAGAACACCATCCCAACCGTGATGCACGGGGTGGCAGCATCATGATGTGGGGGTGCTTTGCTGCAGGAGGGACTGGTGTACTTCACAAAATAGATGGCATCATGAGGTAGGAAAGGTATGTGAATATATTGAAGCAACATCTCAAGACATGAGTCAGGAAGTTAAAGCTTGGTCGCAAATGGGTCTTCCAAATGGACAATGACCCCAAGCATATTTCCAAAGCTGTGGCAAAATGGCTTAAGGACAACCAAGTCAGGGTATTGGACTGGCCATCACAAAGCCCTGACCTCAATCCTATAGAAAATGTGTGTGTGAGCAAGGAGGCCTACAAACCTGACTCAGTTACACCAGCTCTGTCAGGAGGAATGGGCCAAATACCAAATACTAATAGAGTGAATGTAAACTTCTGACCCACTGGGAATGTGATGAAAGAAATAAAAGCTGAAATAAATAATTCTCTCTACTATTATTCTGACATTTCACATTCTTTTTTGTGTGTGTTTTTGTTTTGAATTTTTACCCCTTTTTCTTCCCCAATTTCGTGGTATCCAAGTGTTTTTAGTAGCTACCATCTTGTCTCATCGCTACAACTCCCGTACGGGCTCGGGAGAGACGAAGGTTGAAAGTCATGCGTCCTCCGATACACAACCCTAACCATGCCGCACTGCTTCTTAACACAGCGGGCATCCAACCCAGAAGCCAGCCGCATCAATGTGTCGGAGGAAACACCGTGCACCTGGCAACCTTGGTTGGTGCGCACTGCACCCGGCCCGCCACAGGAGTCGCTGGTGCGCGATGAGACAAGGATATCCCTACCGGCCAAGCCCTCCCTAACGTGCGTCGCCCCACGGACCTTCCGGTCGCGGCCGGTTATGACAGAGCCTGGGCGCAAACCCAGGGTCTCTGGTGGCACAGCTGGCGCTGCAATACAGCGCCCTTAACCACTGCGCCACCCGGGAGGCCGCATTTCACATTCTTAAAATAAAGTGGTTATCCTAACTGACCTAAAACAGGGAATCTTTACTAGGATTAAATGTCAGGAATTATGAAAAACTGAGTTTAAATGTAGTTGGCTAAACTGTATGTAAACTTCCGACTTCAACTGTATATGCAACAATGGATGGATTTGTCCATCAGATGTTGACTGAAATAAATATTTCATTTTTATTTATTTTTTAAATATAGTTTTAATGTTGTTTAAAATCTTACAATGTACTCACCTGCTCTGTCTACCCTACCTGCTCTGTCTACCCTACCTGCTCTGTCTACCCTACCTGCTCTGTCTACCCTACCTGTACTCACCTGCTCTGTCTACCCTACCTGTACTCACCTGCTCTGTCTACCCTACCTGCACTCACCTGCTCTGTCTACCCTACCTGTACTCTGCTCTGTCTGCTCTGTCACCCTACCCTACCTGCTCTGTCTACCCTACCTCTGTCACCTGCTCTGTCTACCCTACCTGCTCTGTCTACCCTACCTGTACTCACCTGCTCTGTCTACCCTACTCACCTGCTCTGTCTACTCACCTGCTCTGTCTACCCTACTCACCTGCTACCCCTGCTCTGTCTACCCTACCTGCTCTGTCTACCCTACCTGCACTCACCTTCTCTGTCTACCCTACCTGAACTCACCTGCTCTGTCTACCCTACCTGCACTCACCTGCTCTGTCTACCCTACCTGCACTCACCTGCTCTGTCTACCCTACCTGCTCTGTCTACCCTACCTGCACTCACCTTCTCTGTCTACCCTACCTGAACTCACCTGCTCTGTCTACCCTACCTGCTCTGTCTACCCTACCTGCACTCACCTTCTCTGTCTACCCTACCTGAACTCACCTGCTCTGTCTACCCTACCTGCTCTGTCTACCCTACCTGCACTCACCTTCTCTGTCTACCCTACCTGAACTCACCTGCTCTGTCTACCCTACCTGCTCTGTCACCACTCACCTGCTCTGTCTACCCTACCTGCACTCACCTGCTCTGTCTACCCTACCAGTACTCACCTGCTCTGTCTACCCTACCTGCTCTGTCTACCCTACCTGTACTCACCTTCTCTGTCTACCCTACCTGAACTCACCTGCTCTGTCTACCCTACCTGCTCTGTCTACCCTACCTGCACTCACCTTCTCTGTCTACCCTACCTGAACTCACCTGCTCTGTCTACCCTACCTGCTCTGTCTACCCTACCTGCACTCACCTGCTCTGTCTACCCTACCTGCACTCACCTGCTCTGTCTACCCTACCAGTACTCACCTGCTCTGTCTACCCTACCTGCACTCACCTGCTCTGTCTACCCTACCTGCACTCACCTGCTCTGTCTACCCTACCTGAACTCACCTGCTCTGTCTAACCTACCTGAACTCACCTGCACTGTCTACCCTACCTGAACTCACCTGCTCTGTCTACTCTACCTGAACTCACCTGCTCTGTCTACCCTACCTGAACTCACCTGCTCTGTCTACTCTACCTGAACTCACCTGCTCTGTCTACCCTACCTGCTCTGTCTACCCTTCCTGAACTCACCTACTCTGTCTACCCTACCTGAACTCACCTACTCTGTCTACCCTACCTGAACTCACCTGCTCTGTCTACCCTACCTGAACTCACCTGCTCTGTCTACCCTACCTGAACTCACCTGCACTGTCTACCCTACCTGAATTCACCTGCTCTGTCTACCCTACCTGAACTCACCTGCTCTGTCTACTCTACCTGAACTCACCTGCTCTGTCTACCCTACCTGAACTCACCTGCTCTGTCTACCCCACCTTAACTCACCTGCACTGTCTACCCTACCTGAACTCACCTGCTCTGTCTACCCTACCTGAACTCACCTGCTCTGTCTACCCTACCTGAACTCACCTGCTCTGTCTACTCTACCTGAACTCACCTGCTCTGTCTACCCTACCTGCTCTGTCTACCCTACCTGAACTCACCTACTCTGTCTACCCTACCTGAACTCACCTGCTCTGTCTACCCTACCTGAACTCACCTGCACTGTCTACCTACCTGAACTCACCTGCTCTGTCTACCCTACCTGAACTCACCTGCTCTGTCTACTCCACCTGAACTCACCTGCACTGTCTACCCTACCTGAACTCACCTGCTCTGTCTACCCTACCTTAACTCACCTGCTCTGTCTACCCTACCTGAACTCACCTGCTCTGTCTACCCTACCTGAACTCACCTGCTCTGTCTGTCTGTCTACCCTACCTGAACTCACCTGCTCTGTCTACCCCACCTGAACTCACCTGCTCTGTCTACCCTACCTGAACTCACCTGTCTACCCTACCTGAACTCACCTGCTCTGTCTACCCTACCTGAACTCACCTGCTCTGTCTACCCTACCTTAACTCACCTGCTCTGTCTACCCTACCTGAACTCACCTGCTCTGTCTACCCTACCTGAACTCACCTGCTCTGTCTACCCTACCTGCTCTGTCTACCCTACCTGAACTCACCTGCTCTGTCTACCCCACCTTAACTCACCTGCTCTGTCTACCCTACCTGAACTCACCTACTCTGTCTACCCTACCTGAACTCACCTGCTCTGTCTACCCTACCTGAACTCACCTGCACTGTCTACCCTACCTGAATTCACCTGCTCTGTCTACCCTACCTGAACTCACCTGCTCTGTCTACTCTACCTGAACTCACCTGCTCTGTCTACCCTACCTGAACTCACCTGCTCTGTCTACCCCACCTTAACTCACCTGCACTGTCTACCCTACCTGAACTCACCTGCTCTGTCTACTCTACCTGAACTCACCTGCTCTGTCTACCCTACCTGAACTCACCTGCTCTGTCTACCTACCTGAACTCACCTGCTCTGTCTACCCTACCTGCTCTGTCTACCCTACCTGAACTCACCTGCTGTCTGCTCTGTCTACCCTACCTGAACTCACCTACTCTGTCTACCCTACCTGAACTCACCTGCTCTGTCTACCCTACCTGAACTCACCTACTCTGTCTACCCTACCTGAACTCACCTGCTCTGTCTACCCTACCTGAACTCACCTGCTCTGTCTACCCTACCTGAACTCACCTGCACTGTCTACCCTACCTGAATTCACCTGCTCTGTCTACCCTACCTGCACTCATCTGCGTTCTTATCCGTTCTTATAGAAAGCCAACGTATTCCATTCAGCCATTACCGGGGTGTGTTTGACAGGCCATTTCCCGTTAACGGGAGAGAGAAAAAATACCGGGGTATGAAAGAGTCGCAGGAGTAAAATTAAATCAATCAGATCAGCGAGATTTAAGTGGCACGTGGATTTTGCACACCTCAAACACAGGAAATGGGTATCTGAAAAAGACAGATCCTCAAGTGGTCGGGGCAAGCTTGCTGCTACCAGAAGTCTTTGTTGTAATCAGAGAGGAAGAGGAAGAGACCCAACTCAGCAGAAAATATGTCTACCTCCAGCCGGCGGAGATTTTCCTGTTATTTCACACACCAAGCAATGAGTTTTTATACGGAGGTCGATGAAAGGGTCGAATTTGGTCAACAACAACAAAAATTATGACTTATTTGTTCCGTGAGGTTTATTTGATCGAGTAGACATTTTGTAAACGCTTAAGTTGTTACGAGTGATATAATATAAGTAGGACACGTGACATTCCGGCAATACAGAGAAATAAACACGGTCTCTAAGATTGCTATCCATATTCACGACACGAGGCTTGTAGCATAGCATCTCTCTCTAGTGAATACAGGCTGGTTGACATCAACAACCCGCATCGAATATTCAAAACAGGATTACAATAATGAGATGTATTCACCAATTTAAATAAAGGATAGGCGGGAGACTAGACTGCCCGCAGTGCCGCTTTGTGGACAAAGACTCCCATTGTTAAGGCCGAGATACATGTATCTTGTCAGTATATGCATAATCTTGGTTGTAAAACTTAACAATTTACAAGCTCTACTTGGTGCTCTACCATTCTCTCCCCCCTTCCCCCTCTCCTCTCCTCTGCCATAGACGGCTTGGTTGTTTAGTAACAAAACCGAAGAGCTCCCAACTATAAGGGAAAAACAGACAGGGTTGGCTTAGATAGTTGACAACATATGTTACCTATATTTCGTCAAACAATGTTTATTTAATACGTGTTTAACAATAAATGTGCACAATGATCACTCAAATACATCGTTGCAGTTGTTGGTTAGCTAGCTAGCGATTTTTGGTTGTTGTTGCAATATTAGCATAGACATGACATCAGTCAAAACAAGACATGGTATCAAGAACAATTAGCATAGACATGACATCAGTCAAAACAAGACATGGTATCAAGAACAATTAGCATAGACATGACATCAGTCAAAACAAGACATGGTATCAAGAACAATTAGCATAGACATGACATCAGTCAAAACAAGACATGGTATCAAGAACAATTAGCATAGACATGACATCAGTCAAAACAAGACATGGTATCAAGAACAATTAGCATAGACATGACATCAGTCAAAACAAGACATGGTGTCAAGAACAAGATAAAACTAGCTGAAACGAGCCGCCTAAGATTCCCCACACGGCAGCTTCTCGCTGTTGTTGCGGCCACCCAGATTCACAACAAGGCCATCTAGATTCACAACAAGGCCATCCAGAATCACAACAAGGCCATCCAGATTCACAACAAGACCATCCAGATTCACAACAAGGCCATCCAGATTCACAACAAGACCATCCAGATTCACAACAAGGCCATCCAGATTCACAACAAGGCCATCCAGATTCACAACAAGACCATCCAGATTCACAACAAGGCCATCCAGATTCACAACAAGGCCATCCAGATTCACAACAAGGCCATCCAGATTCACAACAAGACCATCCAGATTCACAACAAGGCCATCCAGATTCACAACAAGGCCATCCAGATTCACAACAAGGCCATCCAGATTCACAACAAGGCCATCCAGATTCACAACAAGGCCATCCAGATTCACAACAAGGCCATCCAGATTCACAACAAGGCCATCCAGATTCACAACAAGGCCATCCAGATTCACAACAAGACCATACAGATTCACAACAAGGCCATCCAGATTCACAACAAGGCCATCCAGATTCACAACAAGGCCATCCAGATTCACAACAAGGCCTTCCAGATTCACAACAAGACCATCCAGATTCATAACAAGGCCATCCAGATTCACAACAAGGCCATCCAGATTCACAACAAGGCGTAACTAAGTAACTTGGAGCTCATTTATAATGTTGGTAATGATTGGATGGTCTACATTGTGTCTGGCCATCCAGAATCACAACAACACGCACATTTCTGCTCCATTGAAGCAGTCGCATCGTTTTATATGCACTGACTAAATCACTGGTTGATTAGTTAGTATGGTATGGGTATTCCTCTTGAAGCTTGTATTTTTTTGTATATTTACTCAAAAAAATACAAGTCACTGTGTCACAGCCCAACCTGCTGGAAGTCACTGTGTCACGGCCCAACCAGCTGGAAGTCACTGTGTCACGGCCAAGCAAGCTGGAAGTCACTGTGTCACGGCCCAACCAGCTGGAAGTCACTGTGTCACGGCCCAGCCCAGCCTGCTGGAAGTCACTGTGTCACGGCCCAACCAGCTGGAAGTCACTGTGTCACGGCCAAGCTGGAAGTCACTGTGTCACGGCCCAACCTGCTGGAAGTCACTGTGTCACGGCCCAACCAGCTGGAAGTCACTGTGTCACGGCCCAGCCAGCTGGAAGTCACTGTGTCACGGCCCAACCAGCTGGAAGTCACTGTGTCACGGCCAAGCTGGAAGTCACTGTGTCACGGCCCAACCAGCTGGAAGTCACTGTGTCACGGCCCAGCTGGAAGTCACTGTGTCACGGCCCAGCTGGAAGTCACTGTGTCACGGCCCAGCCTGCTGGAAGTCACTGTGTCACGGCCCAACCAGCTGGAAGTCACTGTGTCACGGCCCAGCCCAACCAGCTGGAAGTCACTGTGTCACGGCCCAGCCCAACCAGTTGGAAGTCACTGTGTCACGGCCCAACCAGCTGGAAGTCACTGTGTCACGGCCCAGCCCAACCAGCTGGAAGTCACTGTGTCACGGCCCAACCAGCTGGAAGTCACTGTGTCACGGCCCAACCAGCTGGAAGTCACTGTGTCACGGCCCAGCCCAACCAGCTGGAAGTCACTGTGTCACGGCCCAACCAGCTGGAAGTCACTGTGTCACGGCCCAACCTGCTGGAAGTCACTGTGTCACGGCCCAACCAGCTGGAAGTCACTGTGTCACGGCCCAGCCAGCTGGAAGTCACTGTGTCACGGCCAAGCTGGAAGTCACTGTGTCACGGCCCAACCAGCTGGAAGTCACTGTGTCACGGCCAAGCTGGAAGTCACTGTTTCACGGCCAAGCTGGAAGTCACTGTGTCACGGCCAAGCTGGAAGTCACTGTGTCACGGCCAAGCTGGAAGTCACTGTGTCACAGCCCAACCAGCTGGAAGTCACTGTGTCACGGCCAAGCTGGAAGTCACTGTGTCACGGCCAAGCTGGAAGTCACTGTGTCACAGCCCAGCTGGAAGTCACTGTGTCACGGCCCAACCAGCTGGAAGTCACTGTGTCACAGCCCAGCCAGCTGGAAGTCACTGTGTCACGGCCCAACCAGCTGGAAGTCACTGTGTCACGGCCAAGCAAGATGGAAGTCACTGTGTCACGGCCAAGCTGGAAGTCACTGTGTCACAGCCCAGCTGGAAGTCACTGTGTCATGGCCCAACCAGCTGGAAGTCACTGTGTCACGGCCCAACCAGCTGGAAGTCACTGTGTCATGGCCCAACCAGCTGGAAGTCACTGTGTCACGGCCAAGCAAGCTGGAAGTCACTGTGTCACGGCCCAACCAGCTAGAAGTCACTGTGTCACGGCCCAACCAGCTGGAAGTCACTGTGTCACGGCCCAACCAGCTGGAAGTCACTGTGTTACGGCCCAACCAGCTGGAAGTCACTGTGTCACGGCCCAACCAGCTGGAAGTCACTGTGTCACAGCCCAACCAGCTGGAAGTCACTGTGTCACGGCCCAACCAGCTGGAAGTCACTGTGTCACGGCCCAGCCTGCTGGAAGTCACTGTGTCACGGCCCAACCAGCTGGAAGTCACTGTGTCACGGCCAAGCCAGTTGGAAGTCACTGTGTCACAGCCAAGCCAGTTGGAAGTCACTGTGTCACGGCCCAACCAGCTGGAAGTCACTGTGTCACGGCCCAGCCCAACCAGCTGGAAGTCACTGTGTCACGGCCCAGCCCAACCAGTTGGAAGTCACTGTGTCACGGCCCAACCAGCTGGAAGTCACTGTGTCACGGCCCAGCCCAACCAGCTGGAAGTCACTGTGTCACGGCCAAGCCCAACCAGCTGGAAGTCACTGTGTCACGGCCCAACCAGCTGGAAGTCACTGTGTCACGGCCCAGCTGGAAGTCACTGTGTCACGGCCCAACCAGCTGGAAGTCACTGTGTCACGGCCCAACCAGCTGGAAGTCACTGTGTCACAGCCAAGCCAGTTGGAAGTCACTGTGTCACAGCCAAGCCAGGCCCCTGCTATGGCTGTATAAGTCTATGGGCTGTATCCACCTGGGTTGTATCCCAAAAGGCACCCTATTCCCAATATATTGTGCACTACTTTTGACCAGAGCCCTGAAAGATAGTGAGCTAAATAGGGATTAGGGTGTCATTTGGGGTGGCACGCCTGGTTGTCTCATCATCCGGTAAGGCTGATTGGATTAGGTAAAGCCTTGCCACTCGACCACGTAATGACTCTGGTGTGTAGCGCCAGTTGATCAACCTCCCAGTGCTGGGTGGAGGCTGATGGGGCTGTTCATACGATGGATGTTTCCACCCTCATCGTAAGTGTCTCGCTGTAAACTGGTATTAGAGTGTGAACTCGTTATTCTCTTGGCTAGGTTCTTTAGGGGGAATATATATATATGTATATATACAGTACCAGTCAAAACTTTGGACACACCTACTCATTCAAGGGTGTTTTTCTTTATTTTTACTATTTTCTACATTGTAGAATAATAGTGAAGACATCAAAACTATGAAATAAATATATTAATATTTGAGATTCTTCAAAGTAGTCACCCTTTGCCTTGATTCCATATGTGTTATTTCATAGTTTTGATGTCTTCACTATTATTCTACAATGTAGAAAATTGTAAAAAATAAAAAATAAAATAAAAACTTGTATGAGTAGGTGTGTCCAAACTTTTAACTGGTACTCTGTGTGTATATATATATATTCCACAGGTGCTCTGGACAATCATAGTAGCTACCTGTGTCTCCAGGGCAGGGTGCTGTGCTGATTGTCCCTATCTCTGTCTACAGGGCAGGGTGCTGTGCTGATTGTCCCTATCTCTGTCTACAGGGCAGGGTGCTGTGCTGATTGTCCCTATCTCTGTCTCCAGGGCAGGGTGCTGTGCTGATTGTCCCTATCTCTGTCTACAGGGCAGGGTGCTGTGCTGATTGTCCCTATCTCTGTCTACAGGGCAGGGTGCTGTGCTGATTGTCCCTATCTCTGTCTCCAGGGCAGGGTGCTGTGCTGATTGTCCCTATCTCTGTCTACAGGGCAGGGTGCTGTGCTGATTGTCCCTATCTCTGTCTACAGGGCAGGGTGCTGTGCTGATTGTCCCTATCTCTGTCTATAGGGCAGGGTGCTGTGCTGATTGTCCCTATCTCTGTCTCCAGGGCAGGGTGCTGTGCTGATTGTCCCTATCTCTGTCTACAGGGCAGGGCGCTGTGCTGATTGTCCCTATCTCTGTCTCCAGGGCAGGGTGCTGTGCTGATTGTCCCTATCTCTGTCTACAGGGCAGGGTGCTGTGCTGATTGTCCCTATCTCTGTCTACAGGGCAGGGTGCTGTGCTGATTGTCCCTATCTCTGTCTACAGGGCAGGGTGCTGTGCTGATTGTCCCTATCTCTGTCTACAGGGCAGGGTGCTGTGCTGATTGTCCCTATCTCTGTCTATAGGGCAGGGTGCTGTGCTGATTGTCCCTATCTCTGTCTACAGGGCAGGGTGCTGTGCTGATTGTCCCTATCTCTGTCTACAGGGCAGGGTGCTGTGCTGATTGTCCCTATCTCTGTCTACAGGGCAGGGTGCTGTGCTGATTGTCCCTATCTCTGTCTACAGGGCAGGGTGCTGTGCTGATTGTCCCTATCTCTGTCTACAGGGCAGGGTGCTGTGCTGATTGTCCCTATCTCTGTCTACAGGGCAGGGTGCTGTGCTGATTGTCCCTATCTGTGTGTACAGGGCAGGGTGCTGTTAACCCTGTCTTTACTAGTCTGTCTGTCCCCAGGGCAGGGTACTGTTCTATGAAATAACTACACTAACCCTGTCTCTGCCTGTGTGTCCCTAAGGCAGGGTGCTGTCTGTCCTAATCCTGTCTCTGCCTGTGTGTCCCTAAGGCAGGGTGCTGTCTGTCCTAACCCTGTCCCTGCCTGTGTGTCCCTAAGGCAGGGTGCTGTCTGTCCTAACCCTGTCCCTGCCTGTGTGTCCCTAAGGCAGGGTGCTGTCTGTCCTAACCCTGTCTCTGCCTGTGTGTCCCTAAGGCAGGTTGCTGTTAACCCTGTCTTTACCAGTCTGTCTGTCCCCAGGGCAGGGTGCTGTCTGTCCTAACCCTGTCTCTGCCTGTGTGTCCCTAAGGCAGGGTGCTGTCTGTCCTAACCCTGTCTCGGCCCCTGTGTCCCTAAGGCAGGGTGCTGTCTGTCCTAACCCTGTCTCTGCCCCTGTGTCCCTAAGGCAGGGTGCTGTCTGTCCTAACCCTGTCTCTGCCTGTGTGTCCCTAAGGCAGGGTGCTGTGCTATGGAGTATTTTATTATTATGTGGTTCTCTCTCTCTCTCTCTATATATATATATATATATATATATATATATATATATATAAACTCAGCAAAAAAAGACATGTCCTCTCACTGTCAACTGTGTTTATTTTCAGCAAACTTCATGTGTAAATTGACTGGCTCCCTGGCTGACTGGCTCAGGGTGCTGTCCTATAACTGTGCTAACTTTGTCTCCGGGGCAGGGTGCTGTCCTATAACTGCTAACTGTCTCCGGGGCAGGGTGCTGTCCTATAACTGTGCTAACTGTCTCCAGGGCAGGGTGCTGTCCTATAACTGCTAACTGTCTCCGGGGCAGGGTGCTGTCCTATAACTGTGCTAACTGTCTCTTGGGCAGGGTGCTGTCCTATAACTGTGCTAACTCTGTCTGTCCAGGGCAGGGTGCTGTCCTATAACTGTGCTAACTCTGTCTGTCCAGGGCAGGGTGCTATCCTATAACTGTGCTAACTCTGTCTGTCCAGGGCAGGGTGCTGTCCTATAACTGTGTTAACCCTGTCTGTCCAGGGCAGGGTGCTGTCCTATAACTGTGCTAACTCTGTCTGTCCAGGGCAGGGTGCTGTCCTATAACTGTGCTAACTCTGTCTGTCCAGGGCAGGGTGCTATCCTATAACTGTGCTAACTCTGTCTGTCCAGGGCAGGGTGCTGTCCTATAACTGTGTTAACCCTGTCTGTCCAGGGCAGGGTGCTGTCCTATAACTGTGCTAACTCTGTCTGTCCAGGGCAGGGTGCTATCCTATAACTGTGCTAACTCTGTCTCCAGGGCAGGGTGCTGTCCTATAACTGTGCTAACTCTGTCTGTCCAGGGCAGGGTGCTGTCCTATAACTGTGCTAACTCTGTCTCCAGGGCAGGGTGCTGTCCTATAACTGTGCTAACTCTGTCTGTCCAGGGCAGGGTGCTGTCCTATAACTGTGTTAACCCTGTCTGTCCAGGGCAGGGTGCTGTCCTATAACTGTGCTAACTCTGTCTGTCCAGGGCAGGGTGCTGTCCTATAACTGTGCTAACTGTCTCCAGGGCAGGGTGCTGTCCTATAACTGTGCTAACTCTGTCTGTCCAGGGCAGGGTGCTGTCCTATAACTGTGCTAACTCTGTCTGTCCAGGGCAGGGTGCTGTCCTATAACTGTGCTAACTCTGTCTGTCCAGGGCAGGGTGCTGTCCTATAACTGTGTTAACTGTCTCCAGGGCAGGGTGCTGTCCTATAACTGTGCTAACTCTGTCTGTCCAGGGCAGGGTGCTGTCCTATGGGATGGATGACGGCCAGCAGGATCAGTACGAGGAGCGTCTGAAGGAGGTCTTTGGTGTTGTTAGTTTGGCAGTGTAAACGCCAGCTCAGGCTATAGGATCGCTGTGCCTTTTAGCGAGGAGCTATCTGACCTGTGCCAGGCCCTGCACCTGGAGGATTCCACCCCCACACTGCTCCATGCCCTGCTGCAGAACCAGGACCCACTCACTGGCAGGGTAAGCCCCTACACCTGGGCCTGTTCATTAAGGTTGGAAGAGAACGGACTGAAACAGGGAGGGACTACCAAAACTTGTCTAATAAGAAACACCTGTTTAAAAAAAATATAAAAAATTTTTAAAAAATTACTACGTTTTGCAATGGTTTTGCAACGGTGTGCACTAATGAATACGACCCTGCTACAACTCAGGATATGGTCAGCTTTAAGTTAGTGTTAATGTTAACTAATGTTAACTTACTGGTGTTGTTAGTTCACTGGCAGTGTAAACCCACTCCCCGTTGGCTGGATTCTGTGGGAGAATACAGGCTACCTGACAGGCTCACTCGCCCGTTGGCTGGATTCTGTGGGAGAATACAGGCTACCTGACAGGCTCACTCGCCCCGTTGGCTGGATTCTGTGGGAGAATACAGGCTACCTGACAGGCTCACTCGCCCGTTGAACTACCCATCTTTCTTCTCAAATTCTCAGGACATAAAACAATGAAGATAGAAGTGAGATGGACATCGATTACCAGCCAAAAGTTTGGACAAACCTACTCATTTCCTACTCATTTTATAAACTATGTTCTACATTGTAGAATAATAGTGAAGTCATCAAAACTATGAAATAACACATATGGAATCATGTAGTAACCAAAAAAGTGTTAAACAAATCAAAATATATTTTAAATTCTTCAAAGTAGCCACCCTTTGCCTTGATGACAGCTTTGCACACACTTGGCATTCTCTCAACCAGCTTCATGATGTAGTCACCTGGAATGCATTTCAATTAACAGCTGAGCCTTCTTAAAAGTTAATTTGTGGAATTTCTTTCCTTCTTAATGCGTTTGAGCCAATCAGTTGTGTTGTGACACGGTAGGGGTGGTATACAGAAGATAGCCCTATGTGGTAAAATACCAAGTCCATATTATGGCAAGAACAGCTCAAATAAGCAAAGAGAAATGACAGTCCATCATTACTTTAATATATGAAGGTCAGTCAATACGGAACATTTCAAGAACTTTGAACATTTCTTCAAGTGCAGTCGCAAAAACCACCAAGCGCTATGATGAAACTGGCTCTCGTGGCCTTCATGCTGCAAATAAACCACTACTAAAAGACACCAATAAGAAGAAAAGACTTGCTTGGCCCAAGAAATACGAGGAATGGACATGAGACTGGTGGAAATCTGTCCTTTGGTCTGATGAGTCTGAATTTGAGATTTCTGGTTCCAACCGTCGTGTCTTTGTGAGACGCAGAGTAGGTGAACGGATGATCTTCACATTGGTGGTTCCCACCGTGAAGCTTGGAGGAAGAGGTGTGATGGTGTGGGGTGCTTTGCTGGTGATGCTGTCAGTGATTTATTTCGATTTCAAGGCAGACTTAACCAGGATGGCTACCACAGCATTCTGCAGCGATACGCCATCCCATTTGGTTTGCGCTTGTTTTGACAATGACCCAACACACCTCCAGGCTGTTTAAGGGCTATTTGACCAAGAAGGAGAGTGATCGAGTGCTGCATCAGATGACCTGGCCTACACAATCACTCCAACCTCAACCCAATTGAGATGGTTTGGGATGAGTTGGACCGCAGAGTGAAGGAAAAGCAGGCAACAAGTGCTCAGTATATGTGGGAACTCCTTCAAGACTGTTGGAAAAGCATTCCAGGTGAAGCTGGTTGAGAGAATGCCAAGAGTGTGCAAAGCTGTCATCAAGGCAAAGGGTGGCTACTTTGAAGAATCTAAAATATATTTTTGTTTGTTTAACTCTTTTATGGTTACTACATGATTGACCCCGCTGAACAATTCAGAACATGAATAATCATATTTATTTTCATTAGAATCTGTAGAATCACAAGCCTACTGTACTGCAGACTACCATATGAGGTGAAGTTGTTCAGTGTAGCTCTTGTCTATTTTTTTGAAATGGGATACAGGTTCTATGTTATGTGGAATACAGGTTCTATGTTTAATGGGATACAGGCTGTGTGTTTAGTGGGATACAGTCAGTGTGTTTAGTGGGATACAGACTGTGTGTTTAGTGGGATACAGGCTGTGTGTTTAGTGGGATACAGGTTCTATGTTTAGTGGGATACAGGCTGTGTGTTTAGTGGGATACAGACTGTGTGTTTAGTGGGATACAGGTTCTATGTTTAGTGGGATACAGGCTGTGTGTTTAGTGGGATACAGGTTCTATGTTTAGTGGGATACAGGCTGTGTGTTTAGTGGGATACAGGTTCTATGTTTAGTGGGATACAGACTGTGTGTTTAGTGGGATACAGACTGTGTGTTTAGTGGGATACAGGCTCTGTGTTCAGTGGGATACAGGCTCTGTGTTTAGTGGGATACAGACTGTGTGTTGAGTGGGATACAGACTGTGTGTTTAGTGGGATACAGGTTTACCTTTCTGGGCTCTACTCCTATCCTCAGAGAGCAGCTCTGGTCTGACTCTATGGGGTGGGTGTCTCAGGTACTTGTGGCCAGCCAGGGAGCCAGTCAACCAGGGAACCAGTCAGTCAGGGAGCCAGTCAACCAGGGAGCCAGTCAGCCAGGGAGCCAGTCAGCTAGGGAGCCAGTCAACCAGGGAGCCAATCAACCAGGGAGCCAGTCAACCAGGGAGCCAGTCAGCTAGAGAGCCAGTCAACCAGGGAGCCGGTCAGCCAGGGAGCCAGTCAACCAGGGAGCCAGTCAACCAGGGAGCCAGTCAACCAGGGAGCCAGTCAGCTAGAGAGCCAGTCAACCAGGGAGCCAGTCAACCAGGGTGCCAGTCAACCAGGGAGTCAGTCAACCAGGGAGCCAGTCAACCAGGGAGCCAGTCAACCAGGGAGTCAGTCAACCAGGGTGCCAGTCAACCAGGGAGTCAGTCAACCAGGGAGCCAGTCAGCCAGGGAGCCAGTCAACCAGGGAGTCAGTCAACCAGGGAGCCAGTCAGCCAGGGAGCCAGTCAACCAGAGAGCCGGTCAACCAGGGTGCCAGTCAGCCAATCAACCAGGGTGCCAGTCAGCCAATCAACCAGGGAGCCAGTCAACCAGGGAGACAGTCAGCCAGTCAACCAGGGAGCCGGTCAACCAGGGAGCCAGTCAGCCAGGGAGCCGGTCAACCAGGGAGCCAGTCAGACAGGGAACCAGGGCCAGTCTCCTGATGCTTTGTTAGCCGTCTTGTTTTAGAGAGAAATTTTAATTGGCCTTCTCATCCCAGGTGTCTGTTGTCATAACAACCAGGCTAATCAACATTCACAAGTGAAGTGTGTCTGTTTGAGAGGGTGCTTGATGAGGAAAATCCCCCCCTTGCTTTGTTCGGCCTGAAATAGGAATGACATTGGTTACATCTTTTGTTATCGTGTATCCTCCCTGTCTGGTCCAAATAAAATATCGCTTCAATTTTATTAATGGTCAAATTCACTCATTCACAGCTGCCCACCACCAAAATCTGGCAGGTAGCCTCTGGATTGCTTTGTATGGTTGGGTGGATGGATTCCCCCAAAATAAGCCCACATTACTCATAACTAGAGGTGTGACAGTTCACCAAACCCAGGTACGTATTGCGGTTTTGAGGTCACAGATCGGTTCGGTTACGGTACAGCGGGGGAATGAAATGCCAACCGTTACTGGAGTTAATTTTAGATTTATTTGGTAAAGGACGCAAAACTAAAAAGCATCCTATTTGTGTCCCAAGTTCAGCTTCTGTGACAGCATTCACAGTGTTCCCATTGTCTGTTGTGACAGCATTCACAGTGTTCCCATTGTCTGTTGTGACATCATTCACAGTGTTCCCATTGTCTGTTGTGACAGCATTCACAGTGTTCCCATTGTCTGTTGTGACAGCATTCACAGTGTTCCTGGCATTGTCTGTTGTGACAGCATTCACAGTGTTCCCATTGTCTGTTGTGACAGCATTCACAGTGTTCCTGGCATTGTCTGTTTCTAAATTGCACCTGTAATTTTATTGTGACCTGCTGCTGACTATCAGGGCGTGAGGCAGGCTGTTGCTGAGTGACTGAGTGAGTGATAGGGAGGGGGAGGGCAGCAGGTGTGTGTGTGCGTGTTGACCACAGTCATTGGTGTTAAGAGTTGTATCCTGCCCCCCCCCCTCCAGTCTTACCAATCATTATTAGAACCAACACAGCAAGGGAGAACAACTGAGAAATAATCGGGACAGTTCTAACAGACTCTGGGACAGTTCTAACAGACTCTGGGACAGTTCTAACAGACTCTGTGACAGTTCTAACAGACTCTGGGACAGTTCTAACAGACTGGGACAGATCTAACAGACTCTGGGACAGTTCTAACAGACTCTGGGACAGTTCTAACAGACTCTGTGACAGTTCTAACAGACTCTGGGACAGTTCTAACAGACTGGGACAGATCTAACAGACTCTGGGACAGTTCTAACAGACTGGGACAGTTCTAACTGACTCTGGGACAGTTCTAACAGACTCTGGGACAGTTCTAACAGACTCTGTGACAGTTCTAACAGACTCTGGGACAGTTCTAACAGACTGGGACAGTTCTAACTGACTCTGGGACAGTTCTAACAGACTCTGGGACAGTTCTAACAGACTGGGACAGTTATAACAGACTCTGGGACAGTTCTCACAGACTCTGGGACAGTTCGCACAGAGTCTGGAACAGTTCTAACAGACTCTGGGACAGTTCTCACAGACTCTGGGACAGTTCGCACAGAGTCTGGAACAGTTCTAACAGACTCTGGGACAGTTCTCACAGACTCTGGGACAGTTCTAACAGACTGGGACAGTTCTCACAGACTCTGGGACGATGGATCCAAAATTCATGCAACTACCGTACATCAAAATCAAAACTTTGAAAAAATGAGGCTGATGTGTCGTGGAAATTTCCTGTATTACCAAATCATGAGAGAGCAAGCCACACACAAGTCAGAGTTATTAAGTCCCATCTTTAATTATATGAGCTTCGCCATAGCCCTGTGACTCTCAGATCAATTCAGTGTCCATAAATTAATTCTCTGAGAGTGCTTACAAAACAGTTCTTAGTGTAATTTATAGCCAAGACACACCCATCAAACAGACTGGTCAGCCATGTGACAGTCACATGACAAATAACAGATCTTAGGAACATTACACAAAAAACTTTTTACTTGAAAAAAGGAGTATCCTATAGCCAGACAGCATTAGCTATAAATTATCCTTCAGTTTGTTCTCTAAAACCGAAGTTCTTGTCTCATTCTTGGTACCACTTAGAACCAAAACATTATCTCATCCAATGGCATATATCAATTGTCAATTGTAGACACTCCCATCAAAAATACAATACCTCCTGGACAAGCTCACGGAGAGAAGAGTGAGCCTCTAGGTCAAGATAAGGGCAACCTCAGAGGGAACAGACACTGCCATCCTCCTCTCCCCAATGGGAAAAGTAGGGGGCGACTGGCACACAGACATTGTGGAGCCAAGAGATAATTGGTTCCCTCTCAATCATCCCTTCACATGGTTTAACAGATACTCTCACAAATGAAGACAAGCCTGACCTCTCCCCTCTCTAGGCCCCAAGTATCTTTCCCCACATAATCATACTTATGAAAATTGATAAAAACATCTTATTTATCAATGTTACCTAAATAATTCTGATTCTGCTACCACAGATGCAACAGATCAGAACAATTTAGCTTAAAATGTTGATTAACTATTATTTCTTCACATTATAAGCGCAGAAATGCGATCATAGCAGTAAGCTATGCACTAATGTTCCAAAATGCAATTATTATTATTTAGTTTTTTAAATTTCACCTTTATTTAACCAGGTAGGCCAGTTGAGAACACCTTTATTTAACCAGGTAGGCTAGTTGAGAACACCTTTATTTAACCAGGTAGGCTAGTTGAGAACAACCAGGTAGGCTTTGATTTTAACCAGGTAGGCTAGTTGAGAACACCTTTATTTAACCAGGTAGGCTAGTTGAGAACACCTTTATTTAACCAGGTAGGCTAGTTGAGAACACCTTTATTTAACCAGGTAGGCTAGTTGAGAACACCTTTATTTAACCAGCTAGGCTAGTTGAGAACACCTTTATTTAACCAGGTAGGCTAGTTGAGAACACCTTTATTTAACCAGGTAGGCTAGTTGAGAACACCTTTATTTAACCAGGTAGGCTAGTTGAGAACACCTTTATTTAACCAGGTAGGCTAGTTGAGAACACCTTTATTTAACCAGGTAGGCTAGTTGAGAACACCTTTATTTAACCAGGTAGGCTAGTTGAGAACACCTTTATTTAACCAGGTAGGCTAGTTGAGAACACCTTTATTTAACCAGGTAGGCTAGTTGAGAACACCTTTATTTAACCAGGCTAGTTGAGAACACCTTTATTTAACCAGGTAGGCTAGTTGAGAACACCTTTATTTAACCAGGTAGGCTAGTTGAGAACACCTTTATTTAACCAGGTAGGCTAGTTGAGAACACCTTTATTTAACCAGCTAGGCTAGTTGAGAACACCTTTATTTAACCAGCTAGGCTAGTTGAGAACACCTTTATTTAACCAGGTAGGCAAGTTGAGAACACCTTTATTTAACCAGGTAGGCCAGTTGAGAACACCTTTATTTAACCAGGTAGACTAGTTGAGAACACCTTTATTTAACCAGGTAGGCTAGTTGAGAACACCTTTATTTAACCAGGTAGGCTAGTTGAGAACACCTTTATTTAACCAGGTAGGCTAGTTGAGAACACCTTTATTTAACCAGGTAGGCTAGTTGAGAACACCTTTATTTAACCAGGTAGGCCAGTTGAGAACACCTTTATTTAACCAGGTAGGCTAGTTGAGAACACCTTTATTTAACCAGGTAGGCTAGTTGAGAACACCTTTATTTAACCAGGTAGGCCAGTTGAGAACACCTTTATTTAACCAGGTAGACTAGTTGAGAACACCTTTATTTAACCAGCTAGGCTAGTTGAGAACACCTTTATTTAACCAGCTAGGCTAGTTGAGAACACCTTTATTTAACCAGCTAGGCTAGTTGAGAACACCTTTATTTAACCAGCTAGGCTAGTTGAGAACACCTTTATTTAACCAGGTAGGCTAGTTGAGAACACCTTTATTTAACCAGGTAGGCTAGTTGAGAACACCTTTATTTAACCAGGTAGGCTAGTTGAGAACACCTTTATTTAACCAGGTAGGCTAGTTGAGAACACCTTTATTTAACCAGCTAGGCTAGTTGAGAACACCTTTATTTAACCAGGTAGGCTAGTTGAGAACACCTTCATTTAACCAGGTAGGCTAGTTGAGAACACCTTTATTTAACCAGGTAGGCTAGTTGAGAACACCTTTATTTAACCAGGTAGGCTAGTTGAGAACACCTTTATTTAACCAGGTAGGCTAGTTGAGAACACCTTTATTTAACCAGCTAGGCTAGTTGAGAACACCTTTATTTAACCAGCTAGGCTAGTTGAGAACACCTTTATTTAACCAGGTAGACTAGTTGAGAACAAGTTCTCGTTTACAACTGCAACCTGGCCAAGAATAAAGCAAAGCAGTGCGACACAAACAACAACACAGAGTTACACATGGAATAAAACAAAACATACAGTCAATAACACAATAGAAAAAAAGAAGAAAAAGCCTATATACAGTGTGTGTGCAAATGAGGTGGAAACACGTGACCTAGATGAAAATATCTGTCAGAAATTTTGAAAGAGGGGAGATCTACAGATGCAACAAGCAACATGGTTTGCTAATATGACCTGCGTTGCGAATGCTGACTGCCTCTGCTCAGATTGTTTGTCAACAGAATCAAGAATTTAGACGTTAATGTTAATTATCCTACAATATTATTGTCAAACATGAGCCTATATTTCTGTAATTAAAGTCTCATTAAAGTTTGGCTACATTTCTGGCGCCTCCGTTTCAGCATCGGTGTGTCGGTGTGGACATGAGCTTCATTACGCATATAACTTAGGCTATATTTAAGTGAATTTCTGACTCAGTTGACCTCCCCATTTATCTATTTCAGTAGTTGGCTACTGTTATTAGCATTTATACCATTGCTGGGTCTAATTCTGAATGCTGATTGGTTAACACCACATTCCAGCCAGTATCTATTCCAAAAGTTACCACCGGCTAATTCTATGAGGTTAAAATGCCTATTTCCTCTGTTCCATCTGACTGCGCAATCCACAGTCTCATCAGCCCAGCCAGGCAATTTATAAACTTGATCTCTACTATAAAAAACAACAACATCTAGATGCAAAATAGATTTCAATATTATTCCAATGTTGGCCTCTTTTAGAGGCAACTCCATTAGACTATCAAATTATAATAGTAATTGATTAAATAATAGTAGAAAAACTCATGATTGATTTCCTCTCTCTCTCTGTCTCTCTCTCTCTCTCTCTCTCCCTCTCTCTCTCTCTCATCTACATCTCCAGAAGGGTAACTGGGACATAAATGTGGAGAAAAAAATGTTTTTTAAAGGAAATAAAAGCATGACAATGCCCCCATGCACAAAGTGAGGTCTATACAGAAATGGTTTGTCGAGATCGGTGTGGAAGAACTTGACTAGCCTGCACAGAGCCCTGACCTCAACCCCATCGACCACCTTTGGGATGAATTAGAACGTGGACTGCAAGCCATGCCTTATCGCCCAACCTCAGTACCCAACCTCACTAATGTTCTTGTGGCTGAATGGAAGCAAGTCCCCGCAGCAATGTTCCAAATCTAGTAGAAAGCCTTCCCAGAAGAGTGGTGGCTGTTATAGCAGCAAAGAGGGGACCAATTCCATATTAATGCCCATGATTTTGGAATGAGATGTTCAACGACCTACCCCTCAACAATAAACATGTAATCTAGGGACACCCCCCTCCTCCACCTCCCTAGACATGTCATCCAGGGACACCCCCCTCCTCCTCCTCCCTAGACATGTCATCCAGGGACACCCCCCTCCTCCTCCTCCCTAGACATGTCATCCAGGGACACCCCCCTCCTCCTCCTCCCTAGATATGTCATCCAGGGACACCCCTCGTCGTCCTCCTCCTCCCTAGACATGTCATTCAGGGCCACCCCCTCCTCCACCTCCCTAGACATGTCATCCAGGGCCACCCCCTCCTCCACCTCCCTAGACATGTCATCCAGGGACACCCCCTCCTCCTCCCTAGACATGTCATCCAGGGACACCCCCCCCCTCCTCCCTAGACATGTCATCCAGGGACACCCCCTCCTCCTCCCTAGACATGTCATCCAGGGACACCCCCTCCTCCTCCCTAGACATGTCATCCAGGGACACCCCCTCCTCCTCCCTAGACATGTCATCCAGGGACACCCCCTCCTCCTCCCTAGACATGTCATCCAAGGACACCCCCCTCCTCCTCCCTAGACATGTCATCCAGGGACACCCCCTCCTCCTCCCTAGACATGTCATCCAGGGACACCCCCCTCCTCCCTAGACATGTCATCCAGGGACACCCCCCCTCCTCCTCCCTAGACATGTCATCCAGGGACACCCCCTCCTCCTCCCTAGACATGTCATCCAGGGCCACCCCCTCTCCTCCACCTCCCTAGACATATCATCCAGGGCCACCTCCCGTCCTCCACCTCCCTAGACATGTCATCCAGGGACACCCCCTCCTCCTCCCTAGACATGTCATCCAGGGACACCCCCCTCCTCCTCCCTAGACATGTCATCAGGGGACACCCCCTCCTCCTCCCTAGACATGTCATCCAGGGACACCCCCTCCTCCCTAGACATATTGTCCAGGGACACCCCCCTCCTCCACCTCCCTAGACATGTCATCAGGGGACACCCCCCTCCTCCTCCCTAGACATATCGTCCAGGGACACCTCCCGTCCTCCATCCTGCATTCACAGGATTCAATGCAATTCAATGTTAGGAATTTCATGACCAATATTTTATCATCTCAGTAATATTTTGTCTTTCCCTGTTCATGTTATTGTGGGAGAACAATCAGAAAAACTGTTGTGTCTCATTGCAAAATGTTGTATTTTGTGTTGCAGGTTGGTTTTGACCAGTTCAAGAATGCCCTGATTGTGGTGTTATCAACAAGCATAGTAGCAACACCTGCGCCCAGTCAGGAGACAGCACCTGCTTCTCTATCACCAGGTAAGGAAGGAGTGGAATTGTGAAAGATGTCACTGTTCAACAGTATAGCTTCCTCGACTCACAAACACTCATTGGTCCTTGATCCTCACGTCCTCTGTCTCCCAAGCATGTGACCTCTCTCTCTCTCTTGACAATGCCTTAGCTTTTAGGAGAAACCTGCATCGGTCCTCAGTCTCCCAAGCATGTGACCTCTCTCTCTCTCTTGACAATGCCTTAGCTTTTAGGAGAAACCTGCATCGGTCCTCTGTCTCCCAAGCATGTGACTGTCTCCCCAAGCATGTGACCTCTCTCTCTCTCTTGACAATGCCTTAGCTTTTAGGAGAAACCTGCATCGGTCCTCTGTCTCCCAAGCATGTGACCTCTCTCTCTCTCTTGACAATGCCTTAGCTTTTAGGAGAAACCTGCATCGGTCCTCTGTCTCCCAAGCATGTGACCTCTCTCTTGACAATGCCTTAGCTTTTAGGAGAAACCTGCATCGGTCCTCTGTCTCCCAAGCATGTGACCTCTCTCTCTCTCTTGACAATGCCTTAGCTTTTAGGAGAAACCTGCATCGGTCCTCTGTCTCCCAAGCATGTGACCTCTCTCTCTCTCTTGACAATGCCTTAGCTTTTAGGAGAAACCTGCATCGCTCTTGTCAACAGAGCTTGGTGCTTATTATTGAATATACAGTGGGAAGAAAAACCCTTTAGAATTACCTGGATTTCTGCATAAATTGGTCACAATATGTTATCTGATCTTCATCTAGGTCACAACAGTAGACAAACACAGTCTGCTTAAACTAATAACACACAAACAATTATACGTTTTCATGTCTTTATTGAACATACCGTGTAAACATTCACAGTGCAGGGTGGGAAAAGTATGTGAACCCTTGGATTTAATAACTGGTTGACCCTCCTTTGGCAGCAATAACCTCAACCAAACGTGTTCTGTAGTTCCGGATCAGACCTGTAACAACGGTCTGGAGGAATTTTGGACCCTTCCTCTTTACAAAACTGTTTCAGTTCAGCAATATTCTTGGGATGTCTGGTGTGAAGTGCTCTCTTGAGGTCATACCACAGCATCTCAATCGGGTTGAGGTCAGGACTCTGACTGAGCCACTCCAGAGGGTGACTCCAGGGGGAGGAGAGAGGGAGAGAGATAGAGAGAGAGGGATAGAGAGAGAGAGGGAGAGAGAGGGGAGAGAGAGAGAGAGAGAGAGGGGGGGAGAGAGAGAGAGAGACAGAGAGGGAGAGAGAGAGACACAGAGAGGGAGAGAGAAAGAGAGACAGAGAGGGAGAGAGAGAGAGAGAGAGAGAGAGGGGGAGAGAGGGAGAGAGAGAGAGGAGGCAGGTAAGACTTATTTAAGAAGGATTACTAAATCGGTGCCATAGAGTTAGAGAGCGGTCAATCCGTGTTAACTTTTAGGACCAGGTAATCACTCTACCTTAAATATGACTTCAAATCCCTGTCAGTTGAGCTAATGTATCCTGAGTCACAGTCTGTGTCTGAATGGAAGTGAAAACATTGAAAGCCCGGTGTCCGATAAAGGTTGTCCTCCTGACAAAACAAAATGTAGGTTTTTAAATGATGAACCTTTGGTAGAAGTAGTGACAGGTTTAGACGTGATTTAATTATGTTTTTTGTATGGACCATTCTCATCACCTTCTCCTTCTCCACAGACTCAACAGTCCAAGCTAAGTTTGTGCGGGGTAGTAAACGCTATGGCCGACACTCTACACCGGAGTTCATAGACACCGTCACAGACTTCTCAGAGGTGCTCAGCTCAAACGCTACAGACCCACAAGATCATGAAGACTCTACTGTGCCCAGGAAACGTGAGGTAAACACCTACCTACTGAGAATGAATGGATGGAGGGAGAGAGGGAGGGAGGGGTGAATGGATGGATGGATGGATGGATGATTGGATGGAGGGAGGGAGGGAGGGATATACTAATATTCATCACCTCAGTTTCAACTCTTGCTGTTATTCTTCACATACGGTGTCACCACTTTCTACCAGTACCATCGGTATTGGGCTTCGGTTCTCCTTCTTCTCCCAACACACAATGATAAAGACACAGACCCTATTGACTAAATCATCAGTCGATGCAATATTGTTCTGTATGTTCCATGATCTCCTCTCTGCTTTCTATGTGTCGAGCACTTTGACCCTGCATTATAGATACATCAGACAACCTCAGGAGCTGTACCAGGAACTGCCTGTACCACAAGGCTGCTTTGTGGAGACGGGCCTAGACTCAGGGCTACCTGCTGTCCTTGCCTTTCTCGGTCCTTGTCTCTCTCTCTGTCCTCGTCTCTCTCTCTGTCCTCGTCTCTCTCTCTGTTCTCGTCTCTCTCTGTCCTCATCTCTTTCTGTCCTCGTCTCTCTGTTCTCGTCTCTCTGTCCTCGTCTCTCTCTCTCTCTGTCCTCGTCTCTCTCTGTGTCCTCCTCTCACTCTGTCCTCGTCTCTCTCTCTCTGTCCTCATCTCTCTCTGTCCTCATCTCTCTCTTTCCTTGTCTCTCTCTGTCCTCGTCTCTCTCTCTGTCCTCCTCTCTCTATCCTCGTCTCTCTGTTCTCATCTCTCTCCTCGTCTCTCTCTGTGTCCTCCTCTCACTCTGTCCTCATCTCTCTCTGTCCTCATCTCTCTCTTTCCTTGTCTATCTCTGTCCTCGTCTCTCTCTGTGTCCTCCTCTCTCTCTCTGTCCTCCTCTCTCTCTGTCCTCGTCTCTCTGTGTCCTCCTCCCACTCTGTCCTTGTCGCTCTCTCTCTGTCCTCATCTCACTCTTTCCTTGTCTCTGTCCTCATCTCTCTCTCTGTCCTCGTCTTTCTCTGTCCTCGTCTCTCTCTATGTCCTCCTCTCTCTCTGTCCTCATCTCTCTCTCTCTCTGTCCTCATCTCTCTCTGTGTCCTCCTCTCACTCTGTCCTCCTCTCTCTCTGTGTCCTCCTCTCTCTCTGTCCTCATTTTCTCTCTGTCCTCGTCTCTCTCTGTGTCCTCCTCTCACTCTGTCCTCCTCTCTCTCTGTGTCCTCCTCTCTCTCTGTCCTCATTTTCTCTCTGTCCTCGTCTCTCTCTGTGTCCTCATTCTCTCTCTGTCCTCATTTTCTCTCTGTCCTCCTCTCTCTCTGTGTCCTCCTCTCTCTCTGTGTCCTCATTTTCTCTCTGTCCTCGTCTCTCTCTGTGTCCTCATTCTCTCTCTGTCCTCGTCTCTCTCTCTGTCCTCGTCTCTCTCTGTGTCCTCATTCTCTCTCTGTCCTCGTCTCTCTCTGTCCTCGTCTCTCTCTGTGTCCTCATTCTCTCTGTGTCCTCATTCTCTCTCTGTCCTCGTCTCTCTCTCTCCCTGTCCTCCTCTCTCTCTGTGTCCTCATTCTCTCTGTGTCCTCATTCTCTCTCTGTCCTCGTCTCTCTCTCTCTCCCTGTCCTCCTCTCTCTCTGTGTCCTCATTCTCTCTCTGTCCTCGTCTCTCTCTATCCTTGCATGTTGTGTGTTTTCTCAGTAGCCTGAAATAAAGGCTGAAGGTTGAAGGCTGATAGGAGCATGTTGGTGTTATTGTTAGATAATCAGCTTAGTGCCAGATCTTTAAATGAAATGTAGGCACGCACACACACACACACACTCCTCTAACACAAAGCCTTCACAAGGTTCCTCTCTGGCTATTCTCAACTATGGCTACCCTGGGGCGGCAGGGTAGCCTAGTGGTTAGAGCTTTGGACTAGTAACTGGATGGTTGCAAGTTCAAACCCCCGAGCTGACATGGTACAAATCTGTTGTTCTGCCCCTGAACAGGCAGTTAACCCACTGTTCCTAGGCCGTCATTGAAAATAAGAATTTGTTCTATGTTTTTGGTTTCTGTTTCGGCCTAGTATCAATCAGAGGCAGGTGTCATTAGTTGTCTCTGATTGAGAACCATACTTAGGTAGCCTGGTTGTCCCTGATTGAGAACCATACTTAGGTAGCCTGGTTGTCTCTGATTGAGAACCATACTTAGGTAGCCTGGTTGTCTCTGATTGAGAACCATACTTAGGTAGCCTGGTTGTCTCTGATTGAGAACCATACTTAGGTAGCCTGGTTGTCTCTGATTGAGAACCATACTTAGGTAGCCTGGTTGTCTCTGATTGAGAACCATACTTAGGTAGCCTGGTTGTCTCTGATTGAGAATCATACTTAGGTAGCCTGGTTGTCTCTGATTGAGAATCATACTTAGGTAGCCTGGGTTTCACTGTTGGTTTGTGGGTGTTTGTTTCCGTGTTTGTCGCCACACGGGACTGTTTCGGTTTTTGTAGATTTCACGTTATCGTTTGTTTTTGTTCGAGTGTTCATTTGTCATTATTAAAAACATTATGGACACTTACCACGCTGCATCTTGGTCCGATCCTTACTCCTCTTCAGACGAAGAGGAGATCTGCCGTTACATCTATATATTAATAACAGCGATGCTAAAGTATACCAGAGAACTTAAGATGATCAACCTCGGCCCACTTCTACACTGTGGCCATTACTGTACTTCAACAGAAATAGCACCTCTTGTTTTGTCATTGCTGATACTTGTAGGTCAACACCTGTCTACAGGACCTGGACATTCGTTGGTCTTTGTTGTTATACAGATTGATTCAGCTATGCAGGAAGCGACTGGAACAAGTTGCAACAACAAACCACTCAAACTGGACAGTTTTATCTCCATCTCTTCATTCAAAAACTCAATCATGGACCCTCTTACTGACAGTTGTGGCTGCTTTGTGTGATGTATTGTTGTCTCTACCTTATGGCCCTTTGTGCTGTTGTCTGTGACTAATAATGTTTGTACCATGTTTTGTGCTGCTATCATGTTGTGTTGCTACCGTGTTGTTGTCATGTTGTGTTGCTACCATGCTGTGTTGCTACCATGTTGTTGTCATGTTGTGTTGCTACCATGTTGTTGTCATGTTGTGTTGCTACCATGTTGTTGTCATGTTGTGTTGCTACCATGCTGTGTTGCTACCGTGTTGTTGTCATGTTGTGTTGCTACCATGTTGTTGCCATGTTGTGTTGCTACAATGTTGTTGTCATGTTGTGTTGCTACCATGTTGTTGTCATGTTGTGTTGCTACCATGTTGTGTTGCTACCATGTTGTTGTCATGTTGTGTTGCTACCATGCTGTGTTGCTACCATGTTGTTGTCATGTTGTGTTGCTACCATGCTGTGTTGCTACCATGTTGTTGTCATGTTGTGTTGCTACCATGCTGTGTTGCTACCATGCTGTGTTGCTACCATGCTGTGTTGCTACCATGTTGTGTTGCTACCATGCTGTGTTGCTACCATGTTGTTGTCATGTTGTGTTTCTACCATGTTATTGTCATGTTGTGTTTCTACCATGTTGTTGTCATGTTGTGTTGCTACCATGTTATTGTCATGTTGTGTTGCTACCATGTTGTTGTCATGTTGTGTTGCTACCATGTTGTTGTCATGTTGTGTTGCTACCATACTGTGTTGTTGTCTTAGATCTCTCTTTATGTAGTGTTCTGGTGTCTCTCTTGTCGTGATGTTTTGTCCTATATATATTTTTTTAATCCCAGCCCCCGTCCCCACAGGAGGCCTTTTGTCTTCTGGTAGGCCGTCATTGTAACATAAGAATTTGTTCTTAACTGACTTACCTAGTTAAATTAAGGTTAAATTAAAAAAATAAATGTTAGCAATAGCATCAGGACATGATTGACTCTTAATATAATACTGTATGTACACTGATTAGGAACCAGGGTACTTTGAACCTTGCTCTGTGTGCGTGTGTGTGTGTGTGTGTGTGTGTGTGTGTGTGTGTGTGTGTGTGTGTGTGTGTGTGTGTGTGTGTGTGTGTGCGCGCGCGTGTGTGTGTGCGTGTGTGTGTGTGCTCACTATGCTGCCAGTGTTGTGGTGGTCAAGGCAACGACTGTGTTTTATCCCCCTCCACATCTTCATGTTGAGACAGGCCAGGGATTTCAGCTAACAAAGAATTAAGGGGTGGGGAGGAGGAGACGACAAGAGGGAGAGAGAGAATCATGGAGGAGGAGGAGAGAGAGTCATGGAGGAGAGTAGAGAAGGAGAGAGAGTCATGGAGGAGAGTAGAGAGGGAGAGGAGAGAGAGAGTCATGGGAGAGGAGAGAGAGAGAGAGTCATGGGAGAGGAGAGAGAGACATGGAGGTGGAGGAGGAGAGAGAGAGACATGAATGAGGAGAGAGAGAGAGACATGGAGGAGGAGGAGAGACTGAGATGGGGAGAGAGTCATGGGAGAGGAGAGAGAGAGAGTCATGGGAGAGGAGAGAGAGACATGGAGGAGAGAGAGAGACATGAATGAGGAGAGAGAGAGAGACATGGAGGTAGAGGAGGAGAGAGAGACATGGATGAGGAGGAGAGAGAGAGACATGGATGAGGAGAGAGAGAGAGACATGGATGAGGAGAGAGAGAGAGTGTCATGGGAGAGGAGAGAGAGACATGGAGGTAGAGGAGGAGAGAGAGAGAGACATGGAGGTAGAGGAGGAGAGAGAGAGACATGGATGAGGAGAGAGAGAGACATGGATGAGGAGAGAGAGAGAGTCATGGGAGAGGAGAGAGAGTCATGGGAGAGGAGAGAGAGAGTCATGGGAGAGGAGAGAGAGACATGGAGGTAGAGGAGGAGAGAGAGACATGGATGAGGAGAGAGAGAGAGACATGGATGAGGAGAGAGAGAGAGACATGGAGGTAGAGGAGGAGAGAGAGAGAGACATGGAGGTAGAGGAGGAGAGAGAGAGAGACATGGAGGTAGAGGAGGAGAGAGAGAGACATGGATGAGGAGAGAGAGAGAGAATCATGGGAGAGGAGAGAGAGTCATGGGAGAGGAGAGGGAGAGTCATGGGAGAGGAGAGAGAGACATGGAGGTAGAGGAGGAGAGAGAGACATGGATGAGGAGAGAGAGAGACATGGAGGAGGAGAGAGAGAGAGACATGGATGAGGAGAGAGAGAGAGACATGGATGAGGAGAGAGAGAGTCATGGGAGAGGAGAGAGAGAGTCATGGGAGAGGAGAGAGAGACATGGATGAGGAGAGAGAGAGAGACATGGAGGTAGAGGAGGAGAGAGAGACATGGATGAGGAGAGAGAGAGAGACATGGAGAGAGAGACATGGATGAGGAGAGAGAGAGAGACATGAATGAGGAGAGAGAGAGAGACATGGATGAGGAGAGAGAGAGAGACATGGATGAGGAGAGAAAGAGAGTCATGGGAGAGGAGAGAGAGAGTCATGGAGGTAGAGGAGGAGAGAGAGAGACCTGGATGAGGAGAGAGAGAGAGTCATGGGAGAGGAGAGAGAGAGAGACATGGAGCTAGAGGAGGAGAGAGAGAGACCTGGATGAGGAGAGAGAGAGACATGGATGAGGAGAGAGAGAGAGACATGGGAGAGGAGAGAGAGAGAGACATGGAGGTAGAGGAGGAGAGAGAGAGAGTCATGGGAGAGGAGAGAGAGAGTCATGGGAGAGGAGAGAGAGACATGGAGGTAGAGGAGGAGAGAGAGAGACATGGATGAGGAGAGAGAGAGAGACATGGATGAGGAGAGAGAGAGAGACATGGATGAGGAGAGAGAGAGAGACATGGATGAGGAGAGAGAGAGAGACATGGATGAGGAGAGAGAGAGAGAGACATGGATGAGGAGAGAGAGAGAGTAATGGGAGAGGAGGAGAGAGAGAGACCTGGATGAGGAGAGAGAGAGAGACCTGGATGAGGAGAGAGAGAGAGACATGGATGAGGAGAGAGAGAGAGACATGGGAGAGGAGAGAGAGAGTCATGGGAGAGGAGGAGAGAGATAGACCTGGATGAGGAGAGAGAGAGAGACCTGGATGAGGAGAGAGAGAGAGACATGGATGAGGAGAGAGAGAGAGACATGGATGAGGAGAGAGAGAGAGACCTGGATGAGGAGAGAGAGAGAGACATGGATGAGGAGAGAGAGAGAGACATGGATGAGGAGAGAGAGAGACATGGGAGAGGAGAGAGAGACATGGATGAGGAGAGAGAGAGAGACATGGATGAGGAGAGAGAGAGAGACATGGAGAGAGAGACATGGATGAGGAGAGAGAGAGAGAGAGACATGGATGAGGAGAGAGAGAGACATGGGAGAGGAGAGAGAGACATGGATGAGGAGAGAGAGAGAGACATGGATGAGGAGAGAGAGAGAGACATGGATGAGGAGAGAGAGAGACATGGAGAGAGAGACATGGATGAGGAGAGAGAGAGAGACATGAATGAGGAGAGAGAGAGAGACATGGATGAGGAGAGAGAGAGAGTGTCATGGGAGAGGAGAGAGAGACATGGAGGTAGAGGAGGAGAGAGAGAGAGACATGGAGGTAGAGGAGGAGAGAGAGAGACATGGATGAGGAGAGAGAGAGACATGGATGAGGAGAGAGAGAGAGTCATGGGAGAGGAGAGAGAGTCATGGGAGAGGAGAGAGAGAGTCATGGGAGAGGAGAGAGAGACATGGAGGTAGAGGAGGAGAGAGAGACATGGATGAGGAGAGAGAGAGACATGGATGAGGAGAGAGAGAGAGACATGGAGGTAGAGGAGGAGAGAGAGAGAGACATGGAGGTAGAGGAGAGAGAGAGAGAGACATGGAGGTAGAGGAGGAGAGAGAGAGACATGGATGAGGAGAGAGAGAGAGAATCATGGGAGAGGAGAGGGAGAGTCATGGGAGAGGAGAGAGACATGGAGGTAGAGGAGGAGAGAGAGACATGGATGAGGAGAGAGAGAGACATGGAGGAGGAGAGAGAGAGAGACATGGATGAGGAGAGAGAGAGAGAGACATGGATGAGGAGAGAGAGAGTCATGGGAGAGGAGAGAGAGAGAGTCATGGGAGAGGAGAGAGAGACATGGAGGTAGAGGAGGAGAGAGAGACATGGATGAGGAGAGAGAGAGAGACATGGAGGTAGAGGAGGAGAGAGAGACATGGATGAGGAGAGAGAGAGAGACATGGATGAGGAGAGAGAGAGAGACATGGAGAGAGACATGGAGGAGAGAGAGAGAGACATGGAGGTAGAGGAGGGAGAGAGAGAGAGACATGGAGGTAGAGGAGGGAGAGAGAGAGACATGGATGAGGAGAGAGAGAGAGAGACCATGGGAGAGGAGAGGGAGAGTCATGGGAGAGGAGAGAGAGACATGGAGGTAGAGGAGGAGAGAGAGACATGGATGAGGAGAGAGAGAGACATGGAGGAGGAGAGAGAGAGAGACATGGATGAGGAGAGAGAGAGACATGGATGAGGAGAGAGAGAGAGAGTCATGGGAGAGGAGAGAGAGAGTCATGGGAGAGGAGAGAGAGACATGGAGGTAGAGGAGAGAGAGAGAGACATGGATGAGGAGAGAGAGAGACATGGAGAGAGGAGGAGAGAGAGACATGGATGAGGAGAGAGAGAGAGACATGGAGAGAGAGACATGGATGAGGAGAGAGAGAGAGACATGAATGAGGAGAGAGAGAGAGACATGGATGAGGAGAGAGAGAGACCTGGATGAGGAGAGAGAGAGAGTCATGGGAGAGGAGAGAGAGAGAGACATGGAGCTAGAGGAGAGAGAGAGAGAGACCTGGATGAGGAGAGAGAGAGACATGGATGAGGAGAGAGAGAGAGACATGGGAGAGGAGAGAGAGAGAGACATGGAGGTAGAGGAGGAGAGAGAGAGAGTCATGGGAGAGGAGAGAGAGAGTCATGGGAGAGGAGAGAGAGACATGGAGGTAGAGGAGGAGAGAGAGAGACATGGATGAGGAGAGAGAGAGAGACATGGATGAGGAGAGAGAGAGAGACATGGATGAGGAGAGAGAGAGAGACATGGATGAGGAGAGAGAGAGAGACATGGATGAGGAGAGAGAGAGAGAGACATGGATGAGGAGAGAGAGAGAGTCATGGAGAGGAGGAGAGAGAGAGACCTGGATGAGGAGAGAGAGAGAGACCTGGATGAGGAGAGAGAGAGAGACATGGATGAGGAGAGAGAGAGAGACATGGGAGAGGAGAGAGAGAGTCATGGGAGAGGAGGAGAGAGATAGACCTGGATGAGGAGAGAGAGAGAGACCTGGATGAGGAGAGAGAGAGAGACATGGATGAGGAGAGAGAGAGAGACATGGATGAGGAGAGAGAGAGAGACCTGGATGAGGAGAGAGAGAGAGACATGGATGAGGAGAGAGAGAGAGACATGGATGAGGAGAGAGAGAGACATGGGAGAGGAGAGAGAGACATGGATGGGAGAGAGAGAGAGACATGGATGAGGAGAGAGAGAGACATGGAGAGAGAGACATGGATGAGAGAGAGAGAGAGACATGGATGAGGAGAGAGAGAGACATGGGAGAGAGAGAGAGACATGGATGAGGAGAGAGAGAGAGACATGGATGAGGAGAGAGAGAGAGACATGGATGAGGAGAGAGAGAGACATGGAGAGAGAGACATGGATGAGGAGAGAGAGAGAGAGACATGAATGAGGAGAGAGAGAGAGACATGGATGAGGAGAGAGAGAGAGTGTCATGGGAGAGAGAGAGAGACATGGAGGTAGAGGAGGAGAGAGAGAGAGACATGGAGGTAGAGGAGAGAGAGAGAGACATGGATGAGGAGAGAGAGAGACATGGATGAGGAGAGAGAGAGAGTCATGGGAGAGGAGAGAGAGTCATGGGAGAGGAGAGAGAGAGTCATGGGAGAGGAGAGAGAGACATGGAGGTAGAGGAGGAGAGAGAGAGACATGGATGAGGAGAGAGAGAGAGACATGGATGAGGAGAGAGAGAGAGACATGGAGGTAGAGGAGGAGAGAGAGAGAGACATGGAGGTAGAGGAGAGAGAGAGAGACATGGATGAGGAGAGAGAGAGGGAATCATGGGAGAGGAGAGGAGAGAGTCATGGGAGAGGAGAGAGAGACATGGAGGAGAGGAGAGAGAGAGACATGGATGAGGAGAGAGAGAGAGACATGGAGGAGGAGAGAGAGAGAGACATGGATGAGGAGAGAGAGAGAGACATGGATGAGGAGAGAGAGAGTCATGGGAGAGGAGAGAGAGAGTCATGGGAGAGGAGAGAGAGACATGGAGGTAGAGGAGGAGAGAGAGAGACATGGATGAGGAGAGAGAGAGACATGGAGGTAGAGGAGGAGAGAGAGACATGGATGAGGAGAGAGAGAGAGACATGGAGAGAGAGACATGGATGAGGAGAGAGAGAGAGACATGAATGAGGAGAGAGAGAGAGACATGGATGAGGAGAGAGAGAGAGACCTGGATGAGGAGAGAGAGAGAGTCATGGGAGAGGAGAGAGAGAGAGACATGGAGCTAGAGGAGGAGAGAGAGAGACCTGGATGAGGAGAGAGAGAGACATGGATGAGGAGAGAGAGAGAGACATGGGAGAGGAGAGAGAGAGAGACATGGAGGTAGAGGAGGAGAGAGAGAGAGTCATGGGAGAGGAGAGAGAGAGTCATGGGAGAGGAGAGAGAGACATGGAGGTAGAGGAGGAGAGAGAGAGACATGGATGAGGAGAGAGAGAGAGACATGGATGAGGAGAGAGAGAGAGACATGGATGAGGAGAGAGAGAGAGACATGGATGAGGAGAGAGAGAGAGACATGGATGAGAGAGAGAGAGAGAGACATGGATGAGGAGAGAGAGAGAGTCATGGGAGAGGAGGAGAGAGAGAGACCTGGATGAGGAGAGAGAGAGAGACCTGGATGAGGAGAGAGAGAGAGACATGGATGAGGAGAGAGAGAGAGACATGGGAGAGGAGAGAGAGAGTCATGGGAGAGGAGGAGAGAGATAGACCTGGATGAGGAGAGAGAGAGAGACCTGGATGAGGAGAGAGAGAGAGACATGGATGAGGAGAGAGAGAGAGACATGGATGAGGAGAGAGAGAGAGACATGGATGAGGAGAGAGAGAGAGAGACCTGGATGAGGAGAGAGAGAGAGACATGGATGAGGAGAGAGAGAGAGACATGGATGAGGAGAGAGAGAGACATGGGAGAGGAGAGAGAGACATGGATGAGGAGAGAGAGAGAGACATGGATGAGGAGAGAGAGAGACATGGAGAGAGAGACATGGATGAGGAGAGAGAGAGAGACATGGATGAGGAGAGAGAGAGACATGGGAGAGGAGAGAGAGACATGGATGAGGAGAGAGAGAGAGACATGGATGAGGAGAGAGAGAGAGACATGGATGAGGAGAGAGAGAGACATGGAGAGAGAGACATGGATGAGGAGAGAGAGAGAGACATGAATGAGGAGAGAGAGAGAGACATGGGAGAGGAGAGAGAGAGAGACATGGAGGTAGAGGAGGAGAGAGAGAGACCTGGATGAGGAGAGAGAGAGAGACATGGATGAGGAGAGAGAGAGAGACATGGGAGAGGAGAGAGAGAGAGACATGGAGGTAGAGGAGGAGAGAGAGAGTCATGGGAGAGGAGAGAGAGAGTCATGGGAGAGGAGAGAGAGAGAGACATGGAGGTAGAGGAGGAGAGAGAGAGTCATGGGAGAGGAGAGAGAGAGTCATGGGAGAGGAGAGAGAGAGAGACATGGAGGTAGAGGAGGAGAGAGAGAGAGACATGGATGAGGAGAGAGAGAGAGACATGGGAGAGGAGAGAGAGACATGGATGAGGAGAGAGAGAGAGTCATGGGAGAGGAGAGAGAGAGACATGGATGAGGAGAGAGAGAGAGACATGGGAGAGGAGAGAGAGAGACATGGATGAGGAGAGAGAGAGAGTCATGGAGAGGAGAGAGAGAGAGACATGGATGAGGAGAGAGAGAGAGTCATGGGAGAGGAGAGAGAGAGACATGGATGAGGAGAGAGAGAGAGTCATGGGAGAGGAGAGAGAGAGAGACATGGATGAGGAGAGAGAGAGAGTCATGGGAGAGGAGAGAGAGAGAGACATGGATGAGGAGAGAGAGAGAGTCATGGGAGAGGAGAGAGAGAGAGACATGGATGAGGAGAGAGAGAGTCATGGGAGAGGAGAGAGAGAGTCATGGGAGAGGAGAGAGAGACATGGAGGTAGAGGAGAGAGAGACATGGATGAGGAGAGAGAGAGAGACATGGAGGTAGAGGAGGAGAGAGAGACATGGATGAGGAGAGAGAGAGAGACATGGAGAGAGAGACATGGATGAGGAGAGAGAGAGAGACATGGATGAGGAGAGAGAGAGAGACATGGATGAGGAGAGAAAGAGAGTCATGGGAGAGGAGAGAGAGAGTCATGGAGGTAGAGGAGGAGAGAGAGAGACCTGGATGAGGAGAGAGAGAGAGTCATGGGAGAGGAGAGAGAGAGAGACATGGAGCTAGAGGAGGAGAGAGAGAGACCTGGATGAGGAGAGAGAGAGACATGGATGAGGAGAGAGAGAGAGACATGGGAGAGGAGAGAGAGAGAGACATGGAGGTAGAGGAGGAGAGAGAGAGAGAGATGGAGAGGAGAGAGAGAGTCATGGGAGAGGAGAGAGAGAGACATGGAGGTAGAGGAGGAGAGAGAGAGACATGGATGAGGAGAGAGAGAGAGAGACATGGATGAGAGAGAGAGAGAGAGGGAGAGGAGGAGAGAGAGAGACCTGGATGAGGAGAGAGAGAGAGACCTGGATGAGGAGAGAGAGAGACATGGATGAGGAGAGAGAGAGAGACATGGATGAGGAGAGAGAGAGAGTCATGGGAGAGGAGAGAGAGATAGACCTGGATGAGGAGAGAGAGAGACCTGGATGAGGAGAGAGAGAGACATGGATGAGGAGAGAGAGAGACATGGATGAGGAGAGGATGAGGAGACCTGATGAGAGAGAGAGAGAGACATGGATGAGGAGAGAGAGAGAGACATGGATGAGGAGAGAGAGGGAGAGGACATGGATGAGGAGAGAGAGAGAGACATGGATGAGGAGAGAGAGGAGAGACATGGATGAGGAGAGAGAGAGAGACATGGATGAGGAGAGAGAGAGAGACATGGGAGAGAGAGAGAGAGACATGGATGAGGAGAGAGAGAGACATGGATGAGGAGAGAGAGAGAGACATGGATGAGGAGAGAGAGAGACATGGAGAGAGAGACATGGATGAGGAGAGAGAGAGAGACATGAATGAGGAGAGAGAGAGAGACATGGATGAGGAGAGAGAGAGAGTGTCATGGGAGAGGAGAGAGAGACATGGAGGTAGAGGAGGAGAGAGAGAGAGACATGGAGGTAGAGGAGGAGAGAGAGAGACATGGATGAGGAGAGAGAGAGACATGGATGAGGAGAGAGAGAGAGTCATGGGAGAGGAGAGAGAGTCATGGGAGAGGAGAGAGAGAGTCATGGGAGAGGAGAGAGAGACATGGAGGTAGAGGAGGAGAGAGAGACATGGATGAGGAGAGAGAGAGAGACATGGATGAGGAGAGAGAGAGACATGGAGGTAGAGGAGGAGAGAGAGAGAGACATGGAGGTAGAGGAGGAGAGAGAGAGAGACATGGAGGTAGAGGAGGAGAGAGAGAGACATGGATGAGGAGAGAGAGAGAGAATCATGGGAGAGGAGAGGGAGAGTCATGGGAGAGGAGAGAGAGACATGGAGGTAGAGGAGGAGAGAGAGACATGGATGAGGAGAGAGAGAGACATGGAGGAGGAGAGAGAGAGAGACATGGATGAGGAGAGAGAGAGAGACATGGATGAGGAGAGAGAGAGTCATGGGAGAGGAGAGAGAGAGTCATGGGAGAGGAGAGAGAGACATGGAGGTAGAGGAGGAGAGAGAGACATGGATGAGGAGAGAGAGAGAGACATGGAGGTAGAGGAGGAGAGAGAGACATGGATGAGGAGAGAGAGAGAGACATGGAGAGAGAGACATGGATGAGGAGAGAGAGAGAGACATGAATGAGGAGAGAGAGAGAGACATGGATGAGGAGAGAGAGAGAGACATGGATGAGGAGAGAGAGAGAGTCATGGGAGAGGAGAGAGAGAGAGAGTCATGGAGGTAGAGGAGGAGAGAGAGAGACCTGGATGAGGAGAGAGAGAGAGTCATGGGAGAGAGAGAGAGAGAGAGACATGGAGCTAGAGGAGGAGAGAGAGAGACCTGGATGAGGAGAGAGAGAGACATGGATGAGGAGAGAGAGAGAGACATGGGAGAGGAGAGAGAGAGAGACATGGAGGTAGAGGAGGAGAGAGAGAGAGTCATGGGAGAGGAGAGAGAGAGTCATGGGAGAGGAGAGAGAGACATGGAGGTAGAGGAGGAGAGAGAGAGACATGGATGAGGAGAGAGAGAGAGACATGGATGAGGAGAGAGAGAGAGACATGGATGAGGAGAGAGAGAGAGACATGGATGAGGAGAGAGAGAGAGACATGGATGAGGAGAGAGAGAGAGACATGGATGAGGAGAGAGAGAGAGAGTCATGGGAGAGGAGGAGAGAGAGAGACCTGGATGAGGAGAGAGAGAGAGACCTGGATGAGGAGAGAGAGAGAGACATGGATGAGGAGAGAGAGAGAGACATGGGAGAGGAGAGAGAGAGTCATGGGAGAGGAGGAGAGAGATAGACCTGGATGAGGAGAGAGAGAGAGACCTGGATGAGGAGAGAGAGAGAGACATGGATGAGGAGAGAGAGAGAGACATGGATGAGGAGAGAGAGAGACATGGATGAGGAGAGAGAGAGAGAGACCTGGATGAGAGAGAGAGAGACATGGATGAGAAGAGAGAGAGAGACATGGATGAGGAGAGAGAGAGACATGGGAGAGAGAGAGAGAGACATGGATGAGGAGAGAGAGAGAGACATGGATGAGGAGAGAGAGAGAGACATGGATGAGGAGAGAGAGAGACATGGAGAGAGAGACATGGATGAGGAGAGAGAGAGAGACATGGATGAGGAGAGAGAGAGACATGGGAGAGGAGAGAGAGACATGGATGAGGAGAGAGAGAGAGACATGGATGAGGAGAGAGAGAGAGAGAGACATGGATGAGGAGAGAGAGAGAGTCATGGGAGAGGAGGAGAGAGAGAGACCTGGATGAGGAGAGAGAGAGAGACCTGGATGAGGAGAGAGAGAGACATGGATGAGGAGAGAGAGAGAGACATGGGAGAGGAGAGAGAGAGAGTCATGGGAGAGGAGGAGAGAGATAGACCTGGATGAGGAGAGAGAGAGACATGGATGAGGAGAGAGAGAGACATGGATGAGGAGAGAGAGAGAGACATGGATGAGGAGAGAGAGAGAGACATGGATGAGGAGAGAGAGAGAGAGACCTGGATGAGGAGAGAGAGAGAGACATGGATGAGGAGAGAGAGAGAGACATGGATGAGGAGAGAGAGAGACATGGGAGAGGAGAGAGAGACATGGATGAGGAGAGAGAGAGAGACATGGATGAGGAGAGAGAGAGAGACATGGATGAGGAGAGAGAGAGACATGGAGAGAGAGACATGGATGAGGAGAGAGAGAGAGACATGGATGAGGAGAGAGAGAGACATGGGAGAGGAGAGAGAGACATGGATGAGGAGAGAGAGAGAGACATGGATGAGGAGAGAGAGAGACATGGAGAGAGACATGGATGAGGAGAGAGAGAGACATGAATGAGGAGAGAGAGAGAGACATGGATGAGGAGAGAGAGAGACATGGATGAGGAGAGAGAGAGAGACATGGATGAGGAGAGAGAGAGAGACATGGATGAGGAGAGAGAGAGAGACATGGGAGAGGAGAGAGAGAGACATGGAGGTAGAGGAGGAGAGAGAGAGTGATGGGAGAGAGAGAGAGAGAGAGTCATGGGAGAGAGAGAGAGAGAGACATGGAGGTAGAGGAGGAGAGAGAGAGTCATGGATGAGGAGAGAGAGAGTCATGGGAGAGGAGAGAGAGAGAGACATGGAGGTAGAGGAGAGAGAGAGAGAGAGACATGGATGAGGAGAGAGAGAGACATGGGAGAGAGAGAGACATGGATGAGGAGAGAGAGAGAGTCATGGGAGAGGAGAGAGAGAGACATGGATGAGGAGAGAGAGAGAGACATGGGAGAGGAGAGAGAGAGAGACATGGATGAGGAGAGAGAGAGAGTCATGGGAGAGGAGAGAGAGAGAGACATGGATGAGGAGAGAGAGAGAGTCATGGGAGAGGAGAGAGAGAGAGACATGGATGAGGAGAGAGAGAGAGTCATGGGAGAGAGAGAGAGAGAGACATGGATGAGGAGAGAGAGAGAGTCATGGGAGAGGAGAGAGAGAGAGACATGGATGAGGAGAGAGAGAGAGAGACATGGATGAGGAGAGAGAGAGAGTCATGGAGAGGAGAGAGAGAGACATGGATGAGGAGAGAGAGAGAGACATGGATGAGGAGAGAGAGAGAGTGGATGGGAGAGGAGAGAGAGAGAGACATGGATGAGGAGAGAGAGAGAGTCATGGATGAGGAGAGAGAGAGAGACATGGGAGAGAGAGAGAGAGAGTCATGGGAGAGGAGAGAGAGAGAGACATGGATGAGGAGAGAGAGAGAGACATGGATGAGGAGAGAGAGAGAGACATGGATGAGGAGAGAGAGAGAGACATGGATGAGGAGAGAGAGAGAGTCATGGATGAGGAGAGAGAGAGACATGGGAGAGGAGAGAGAGAGAGTCATGGAGAGAGAGAGAGAGAGAGACATGGATGAGGAGAGAGAGAGAGACATGGATGAGGAGAGAGAGAGAGTCATGGGAGAGGAGAGAGAGAGAGACATGGATGAGGAGAGAGAGAGAGTCATGGGAGGAGAGAGAGAGAGACATGGATGAGGAGAGAGAGAGAGTCATGGGAGAGGAGAGAGAGAGAGACATGGATGAGGAGAGAGAGAGACATGGATGAGGAGAGAGAGAGAGTCATGGGAGAGGAGAGAGAGAGACATGGATGAGGAGAGAGAGAGAGACATGGATGAGGAGAGAGAGAGAGACATGGGAGAGGAGAGAGAGAGAGACATGGATGAGGAGAGAGAGAGAGTCATGGATGAGGAGAGAGAGAGAGACATGGGAGAGGAGAGAGAGAGAGTCATGGGAGAGGAGAGAGAGAGAGACATGGATGAGGAGAGAGAGAGAGACATGGATGAGGAGAGAGAGAGAGACATGGATGAGGAGAGAGAGAGAGACATGGATGAGGAGAGAGAGAGATACATGGGAGAGAGAGAGAGAGACATGGATGAGGAGAGAGAGAGAGACATGGATGAGGAGAGAGAGAGACATGGATGAGGAGAGAGAGAGAGTCATGGGAGAGGAGAGAGAGAGAGACATGGATGAGGAGAGAGAGAGTCATGGATGAGGAGAGAGAGAGAGACATGGAGAGAGAGAGTCATGGGAGAGAGAGAGACATGGATGAGGAGAGAGAGAGAGGATGAGGAGAGGAGAGAGACATGAGATGAGAGAGAGAGAGAGACATGGATGAGGAGAGAGAGAGAGACATGGGAGAGGAGAGAGAGAGAGACATGGATGAGGAGAGAGAGAGAGACATGGATGAGGAGAGAGAGAGAGACATGGATGAGGAGAGAGAGAGAGACATGGGAGAGGAGAGAGAGAGAGACATGGATGAGGAGAGAGAGAGACATGGATGAGGAGAGAGAGAGAGACATGGAGAGGAGAGAGAGAGACATGGATGAGGAGAGAGAGAGAGACATGGGAGAGGAGAGAGAGAGAGACATGGATGAGGGAGAGAGAGAGAGACATGGATGAGGAGAGAGAGAGAGACATGGATGAGGAGAGAGAGAGAGACATGGATGAGGAGAGAGAGAGAGACATGGATGAGGAGAGAGAGAGAGACATGGATGAGGAGAGAGAGAGAGTCATGGATGAGGAGAGAGAGAGAGACATGGGAGAGGAGAGAGAGAGAGACATGGGAGACGAGAGAGAGAGAGACATGGATGAGGAGAGAGAGAGAGACATGGATGAGGAGAGAGAGAGACATGGAGAGAGAGACATGGATGAGGAGAGAGAGAGAGACATGGATGAGGAGAGAGAGAGACATGGGAGAGGAGAGAGAGACATGGATGAGGAGAGAGAGAGAGACATGGATGAGGAGAGAGAGAGAGACATGGATGAGGAGAGAGAGAGACATGGAGAGAGAGACATGGATGAGGAGAGAGAGAGAGACATGAATGAGGAGAGAGAGAGAGACATGGATGAGGAGAGAGAGAGAGACATGGATGAGGAGAGAGAGAGAGACATGGATGAGGAGAGAGAGAGACATGGATGAGGAGAGAGAGAGACATGGGAGAGAGAGAGAGAGAGAGACATGGAGGTGAGGAGAGAGAGAGTCATGGGAGAGAGAGAGAGAGTCATGGGAGAGGAGAGAGAGAGAGACATGGAGGTAGAGGAGGAGAGAGAGAGTCATGGGAGAGGAGAGAGAGAGTCATGGGAGAGGAGAGAGAGAGAGACATGGAGGTAGAGGAGGAGAGAGAGAGAGACATGGATGAGGAGAGAGAGAGAGACATGGGAGAGGAGAGAGAGACATGGATGAGGAGAGAGAGAGAGAGACATGGGAGAGGAGAGAGAGAGAGACATGGATGAGGAGAGAGAGAGAGACATGGGAGAGGAGAGAGAGAGACATGGATGAGGAGAGAGAGAGAGTCATGGGAGAGGAGAGAGAGAGAGACATGGATGAGGAGAGAGAGAGAGTCATGGGAGAGGAGAGAGAGAGAGACATGGATGAGGAGAGAGAGAGAGTCATGGGAGGGAGAGGAGAGAGAGAGACATGGATGAGGAGAGAGAGAGAGACATGGGAGAGGAGAGAGAGAGAGACATGGATGAGGAGAGAGAGAGAGAGACATGGATGAGGAGAGAGAGAGAGTCATGGATGAGGAGAGAGAGAGAGACATGGATGAGGAGAGAGAGAGAGACATGGATGAGGAGAGAGAGAGAGTCATGGGAGAGGAGAGAGAGAGAGACATGGATGAGGAGAGAGAGAGAGACATGGATGAGGAGAGAGAGAGAGACATGGGAGAGGAGAGAGAGAGAGTCATGGGAGAGGAGAGAGAGAGAGACATGGATGAGGAGAGAGAGAGAGACATGGATGAGGAGAGAGAGAGAGACATGGATGAGGAGAGAGAGAGAGACATGGATGAGGAGAGAGAGAGAGACATGGATGAGGAGAGAGAGAGAGACATGGGAGAGGAGAGAGAGAGAGTCATGGGAGAGGAGAGAGAGAGAGACATGGATGAGGAGAGAGAGAGAGACATGGATGAGGAGAGAGAGAGAGTCATGGGAGAGAGAGAGAGACATGGATGAGGAGAGAGAGAGAGTCATGGGAGAGGAGAGAGAGAGAGACATGGATGAGGAGAGAGAGAGAGTCATGGGAGAGGAGAGAGAGAGAGACATGGATGAGGAGAGAGAGAGAGACATGGATGAGGAGAGAGAGAGAGTCATGGGAGAGGAGAGAGAGAGAGACATGGATGAGGAGAGAGAGAGAGACATGGATGAGAGAGAGAGAGAGTCATGGGAGAGAGAGAGAGAGAGACATGGATGAGGAGAGAGAGAGAGTCATGAGGAGAGGAGAGAGAGAGAGAGAGTCATGGGAGAGGAGAGAGAGAGAGACATGGGAGAGGAGAGAGAGAGAGAGACATGGATGAGGAGAGAGAGAGAGACATGGATGAGGAGAGAGAGAGACATGGATGAGGAGAGAGAGAGAGACATGGATGAGGAGAGAGAGAGAGACATGGATGAGGAGAGAGAGAGAGACATGGATGAGGAGAGAGAGAGAGACATGGATGAGGAGAGAGAGAGAGAGAGACATGGATGAGAGAGAGAGAGAGGAGAGGAGAGAGAGAGAGTCATGGGAGAGGAGAGAGAGAGAGAGACATGGATGAGGAGAGAGAGAGAGACATGGATGAGGAGAGAGAGAGAGACATGGATGAGGAGAGAGAGAGAGACATGGATGAGGAGAGAGAGAGAGACATGGATGAGGAGAGAGAGAGAGACATGGATGAGGAGAGAGAGAGAGACATGGATGAGAGAGAGAGAGAGACATGGATGAGGAGAGAGAGAGACATGGGAGAGGAGAGAGAGAGAGACATGGATGAGGAGAGAGAGAGAGACATGGATGAGGAGAGAGAGAGAGACATGGATGAGGAGAGAGAGAGAGACATGGGAGAGGAGAGAGAGAGAGACATGGATGAGGAGAGAGAGAGAGACATGGATGAGGAGAGAGAGAGACATGGATGAGGAGAGAGAGAGAGACATGGGAGAGGAGAGAGAGAGAGACATGGATGAGGAGAGAGAGAGAGACATGGATGAGGAGAGAGAGAGACATGGATGAGGAGAGAGAGAGAGACATGGGAGAGGAGGAGAGAGAGAGACATGGGAGAGGAGAGAGAGAGAGACATGGATGAGGAGAGAGAGAGACATGGATGAGGAGAGAGAGAGAGACATGGGAGAGGAGAGAGAGAGAGACATGGATGAGGAGAGAGAGAGAGACATGGGAGAGGAGAGAGAGAGAGACATGGGAGAGGAGAGAGAGAGAGACATGGGAGAGGAGAGAGAGAGAGACATGGGAGAGGAGAGAGAGAGAGTCATGGATGAGGAGAGAGAGAGAGACATGGATGAGGAGAGAGAGAGAGACATGGGAGAGGAGAGAGAGACATGGATGAGGAGAGAGAGAGAGTCATGGATGAGGAGAGAGAGAGAGACATGGATGAGGAGAGAGAGAGAGACATGGGAGAGGAGAGAGAGACATGGATGAGGAGAGAGAGAGAGACATGAATGAGGAGAGAGAGAGAGACATGAATGAGGAGAGAGAGAGAGACATGGAGGTAGAGGAGGAGAGAGACATGGGACTCTCCTCTTTTTTTAAATGTATTTTTTATTTCACCTTTATTTAACCAGGTAGGCTAGTTGAGAACACCTTTATTTAACCAGGTAGGCTAGTTGAGAACACCTTTATTTAACCAGGTAGGCTAGTTGAGAACACCTTTATTTAACCAGGTAGGCTAGTTGAGAACACCTTTATTTAACCAGGTAGGCCAGTTGAGAACACCTTTATTTAACCAGGTCGGCCAGTTGAGAACACCTTTATTTAACCAGGTAGGCTAGTTGAGAACACCTTTATTTAACCAGGTAGGCTAGTTGAGAACACCTTTATTTAACCAGGTAGGCTAGTTGAGAACACCTTTATTTAACCAGGTAGGCTAGTTGAGAACACCTTTATTTAACCAGGTAGGCTAGTTGAGAACACCTTTATTTAACCAGGTAGGCTAGTTGAGAACACCTTTATTTAACCAGGTAGGCTAGTTGAGAACACCTTTATTTAACCAGGTAGGCTAGTTGAGAACACCTTTATTTAACCAGGTAGGCTAGTTGAGAACACCTTTATTTAACCAGGTAGGCTAGTTGAGAACACCTTTATTTAACCAGGTAGGCTAGTTGAGAACACCTTTATTTAACCAGGTAGGCTAGTTGAGAACACCTTTATTTAACCAGGTAGGCTAGTTGAGAACACCTTTATTTAACCAGGTAGGCTAGTTGGAGAACACCTTTATTTAACCAGGTAGGCTAGTTGAGAACACCTTTATTTAACCAGGTAGGCTAGTTGAGAACACCTTTATTTAACCAGGTAGGCTAGTTGAGAACACCTTTATTTAACCAGGTAGGCCAGTTGAGAACACCTTTATTTAACCAGGTAGGCCAGTTGAGAACACCTTTATTTAACCAGGTAGGCTAGTTGAGAACACCTTTATTTAACCAGGTAGGCAAGTTGAGAACACCTTTATTTAACCAGGTAGGCCAGTTGAGAACACCTTTATTTAACCAGGTAGGCAAGTTGAGAACACCTTTATTTAACCAGGTAGGCAAGTTGAGAACACCTTTATTTAACCAGGTAGGCTAGTTGAGAACACCTTTATTTAACCAGGTAGGCTAGTTGAGAACACCTTTATTTAACCAGGTAGGCTAGTTGAGAACACCTTTATTTAACCAGGTAGGCTAGTTGAGAACACCTTTATTTAATCAGGTAGGCTAGTTGAGAACACCTTTATTTAACCAGGTAGGCAAGTTGAGAACACCTTTATTTAACCAGGTAGGCTAGTTGAGAACACCTTTATTTAACCAGGTAGGCTAGTTGAGAACACCTTTATTTAACCAGGTAGGCAAGTTGAGAACACCTTTATTTAACCAGGTAGGCAAGTTGAGAACAAGTTCTCATTTACAATTGCGACCTGGCCAAGATAAAGCACAGCAGTTACACATGGAGTAAAAAAAACATACAGTCAATAATACAATAGAAAAATAAGTCTATATACAATGTGAGCAAATGAGGTGAGATAAGGGAGGTAAAGGCAAAAAAAGGCCTTGGTGGTGAAGTAAATACAATATAGCAAGTAAAACACTGGAATGGTAGATTTGCAATCAAAGAATGTGCAAAGTAGAGATAGAAATAATGGGGTGCAAAGGAGCTAAATAAATAAATAAATACAGTAGGGAAAGAGGTAGTTGTTTGGGCTAAATTATAGATGAGCTATGTATGGGTGCAGTAATCTGTGAGCTGCTCTGACAGCTGGTGCTTAAAGCTAGTGAGGGAGATAAGAGTCTCCAGCTTCAGAGATTTTTGTCATTCGTTCCAGTCATTGGCAACAGAGAACTGAAAGGAAAGGCGGCCAAAGGAAGTGTTGGCTTTGGGGGTGACCAGTGAAATATACCTGCTGGACAGGTGGGTGTTGCTATGGAGACCAGTGAAATATACCTACTGGCAACAACAACAGCTCTCCGATAACTCTCTCCATGGTTGTCAACAATAACACCTACAATGTCTCTCACAAGAAGAAAAGTATTTTCCTTGATTAGGAAGCCATATTAAATCTAGCCTGGGACATGCTTTTGGCCATCAACCAATCACATGTATTTATAAAGCCCTTCGTACATCAGCTGATATCTCAAAGTGCTTGTACAGAAACCCAGCCTAAAACCCCCAAACAGCAAGCAATGCAGGTGTAGAAGCACGGTGGCTAGGAAAAACTCAATAGAAAGGCCAGAACCTAGGAAGAAACCTAGAGAGGAACCAGGCTATGAGTTGTGGCCAGTCCTCTTCTGGCTGTGCCGGGTGGAGATTATAACAGAACATGGCCAAGATGTTCAAATGTTCATAAATGACCAGCATGGTCAAATAATAATAATCACAGTAGTTGTCGAGGGTGCAACAAGTCAGCACCTCAGGAGTAAATGTCAGTTGGCTTTTTCATAGCCGATCATTAAGAGTATCTCTACCGCTCCTGCTGTCTCTAGAGAGTTGAAAACAGCAGGTCTGGGACATGTAGCACGTCCGGTGAACAGGTCAGGGTTCCATAGCCGCTGGCAGAACAGTTGAAACTGGAGCATCAGCACGACCAGGTGGACTGGGGACAACAAGGAGTCATCAGGCCAGGTAGTCCTGAGGCATGGTCCTAGGACTCAGGTCTTCCAAGAGAGAGAGAGAGAGAAAAACAGAGAGAATAGAAGAGATAGAATTAGAGAGAGCATACTTAAATTCACACAGGACTCCGGATAAGACAGGAGAAATACTCCAGATATAACAAACTGACCCTAGCCCCCCGACACATAAACTACTGCAGCATAAATACTGGAGGCTGAGACAGGAGGGGTCAGGAGACACTGTAGCCCCATCCGATGACATCCCCGGGACAAGGCCAAACAGGCAGGATATAACCTCACCCACTTTGCCAAAGCACAGCCCCCACACCACTAGAGGGATATCTTCAACCACCAACTTACTATCCTGAGACAAATCCGAGTATAGCCCACGAAGATCTCCCCCACGGCACGAACCCAAGGGGCGAGCGCCAACCCCGGACAGGCAGATCACGTCAGTGACTCAACCCACAATGATGAACCTGTAAGGTTAAATCCCCCTGTTATAAGGCATGGTTAGAATATGTGCTGCTGTAACCCTGGTCAGCTGCTTGATCTTCTAGTTTCGGATAATCTACCTGGTCCCAGATCTGTTTGTGTTGTTTTGCCAGTGGCTCGTGACAATAAATGTAGGAGTTGGTTAGAAGGCGCAAACTGATCTGGGACCAGGGGGTTAGGGATGATCTTATCTCTTGGTAGCAGGTGCTGGTTTAAGCTGCTCGATGGCAAGGTTGATCTTGATCGGACACTAGATATACAGCCGTATGTGGACAGACCTTGAAACTAGTTTGTGTATTTCAGACAAACCCGTTGCTGACAGGTGTATCAAATCGAGCACATGGCCATGCAATCTCCATAGACAAACATTGTCAGTAGAATGGCCTTACTGAAGAACTCAGTGACTTTCGTGGCACTTTACCCAACAAGTCAGTTTCGTCAAATTTCTGCCCTGCTAGACCTCTCTGGAGGTTAGTATTATCATACTGCTCTCTGTAGCTGGAGGTTAGTATTATCATACTGCTCTCTGGAGGTTAGTATTATCATACTGCTCTCTGTAGCTGGAGGTTAGTATTATCATACTGCTCTCTGTAGCTGGAGGTTAGTATTGTCATACTGCTCTCTGTAGCTGAAGGTTAGTATTACCGTACTGCTCTCTGTAGCTGGAGGTTAGTATTACCGTACTGCTCTCTGGAGGTTAGTATTGTCATACTGCTCTCTGGAGGTTAGTATTATCATACTGCTCTCTGGAGGTTAGTATTACCGTACTGCTCTCTGGAGGTTAGTATTATCATACTGCTCTCTGGAGGTTAGTATTATCATACTGCTCTCTGGAGGTTAGTATTACCGTACTGCTCTCTGGAGGTTAGTATTACCGTACTGCTCTCTGTAGCTGGAGGTTAGTATTACCGTACTGCTCTCTGGAGGTTAGTATTATCATACTGCTCTCTGGAGGTTAGTATTATCATACTGCTCTCTGGAGGTTAGTATTATCATACTGCTCTCTGGAGGTTAGTATTACCGTACTGCTCTCTGTAGCTGGAGGTTAGTATTACCGTACTGCTCTCTGTAGCTGGAGGTTAGTATTATCATTAGTATTATCATACTGCTCTGTAGCTGGAGGTTAGTATTATCATACTGCTCTCTGGAGGTTAGTATTATCATACTGCTCTCTGTAGCTGGAGGTTAGTATTATCATACTGCTCTCTGGAGGTTAGTATTATCATACTGCTCTCTGTAGCTGGAGGTTAGTATTATCATACTGCTCTCTGTAGCTGGAGGTTAGTATTGTCATACTGCTCTCTGTAGCTGAAGCTCTCTGTTAGTATTACCGTACTGCTCTCTGTAGCTGGAGGTTAGTATTACCATACTGCTCTCTGGAGGTTAGTATTGTCATACTGCTCTCTGGAGGTTAGTATTATCATACTGCTCTCTGTAGCTGGAGGTTAGTATTACCGTACTGCTCTCTGGAGGTTAGTATTATCATACTGCTCTCTGGAGGTTAGTATTATCATACTGCTCTCTGGAGGTTAGTATTACCGTACTGCTCTCTGGAGGTTAGTATTACCGTACTGCTCTCTGTAGCTGGATTACCGGTCTAGGTTAGTATTGTCATACGCTCTCTGGAGGTTAGTATTATCATACTGCTCTCTGGAGGTTAGTATTACCGTACTGCTCTCTGGAGGTTAGTATTATCATACTGCTCTCTGGAGGTTAGTATTATCATACTGCTCTCTGGAGGTTAGTATTACCGTACTGCTCTCTGTAGCTGGAGGTTAGTATTACCGTACTGCTCTCTGTAGCTGGAGGTTAGTATTATCATACTGCTCTCTGTAGCTGGAGGTTAGTATTATCATACTGCTCTCTGTAGCTGGAGGTTAGTATTATCATACTGCTCTCTGGAGGTTAGTATTATCATACTGCTCTCTGTAGCTGGAGGTTAGTATTGTCATACTGCTCTCTGTAGCTGGCGGTTAGTATTACCATACTGCTCTCTGTAGCTGGAGGTTAGTATTACCATACTGCTCTCTGGAGGTTAGTATTACCGTACTGCTCTCTGTAGGTTAGTATTACCGTACTGCTCTCTGTAGCTGGAGGTTAGTATTACCATACTGCTCTCTGGAGGTTAGTATTATCATACTGCTCTCTGTAGCTGGCGGTTAGTATTACCATACTGCTCTCTGTAGCTGGAGGTTAGTATTACCATACTGCTCTCTGGAGGTTAGTATTATCATACTGCTCTCTGTAGCTGGAGGTTAGTATTATCATACTGCTCTCTGTAGGTTAGTATCACCGTACTGCTCTCTGGAGGTTAGTATTACCGTACTGCTCTCTGGAGGTTAGTATTATCATACTGCTCTCTGTAGCTGGAGGTTAGTATTGTCATACTGCTCTCTGTAGCTGGAGGTTAGTATTATCATACTGCTCTCTGTAGCTGGAGGTTAGTATTATCATACTGCTCTCTGGAGGTTAGTATTATCATACTGCTCTCTGTAGGTTAGTATTATCATACTGCTCTCTGTAGCTGGAGGTTAGTATTATCATACTGCTCTCTGGAGGTTAGTATTGTCATACTGCTCTCTGTAGCTGTAGGTTAGTATTATCATACTGCTCTCTGTAGCTGGAGGTTAGTATTATCATACTGCTCTCTGGAGGTTAGTATTACCGTACTGCTCTCTGGAGGTTAGTATTATCATACTGCTCTCTGTAGGTTAGTATTACCGTACTGCTCTCTGGAGGTTAGTATTACCGTACTGCTCTCTGTAGCTGGAGGTTAGTATTGTCATACTGCTCTCTGTAGCTGGAGGTTAGTATTGTCATACTGCTCTCTGTAGCTGGAGGTTAGTATTATCATACTGCTCTCTGTAGGTTAGTATTGTCATACTGCTCTCTGTAGCTGGAGGTTAGTATTATCATACTGCTCTCTGGAGGTTAGTATTATCATACTGCTCTCTGGAGGTTAGTATTATCATACTGCTCTCTGTAGGTTAGTATTGTCATACTGCTCTCTGTAGCTGGAGGTTAGTATTATCATACTGCTCTCTGGAGGTTAGTATTATCATACTGCTCTCTGTAGGTTAGTATTACCGTACTGCTCTCTGGAGGTTAGTATTACCGTACTGCTCTCTGGAGGTTAGTATTATCATACTGCTCTCTGGAGGTTAGTATTGTCATACTGCTCTCTGTAGCTGGAGGTTAGTATTATCATACTGCTCTCTGGAGGTTAGTATTATCATACTGCTCTCTGGAGGTTAGTATTACCGTACTGCTCTCTGTAGGTTAGTATTATCATACTGCTCTCTGGAGGTTAGTATTACCGTACTGCTCTCTGGAGGTTAGTATTATCATACTGCTCTCTGGAGGTTAGTATTACCGTACTGCTCTCTGGAGGTTAGTATTACCGTACTGCTCTCTGGAGGTTAGTATTGTCATACTGCTCTCTGGAGGTTAGTATTGTCATACTGCTCTCTGGAGGTTAGTATTATGCTTTGTGTCATCATTTCACCACCCGTGTCAAACATTGTGAGACACTGACGAGGAACACAGCGTTCCGGGAGTCTGACTAATCTGGGATTGTTTCACCACAGGACTGCCGGCAGCCTAGTGGCTAAGAGCGTTGGCCCGGTAACCGAAAGGTTTGAATCCTTAGCCGACTAGGTGGAAAAAAATATGTCTGTGCCCTTGAACAAGGCACTCAACCCTAAATGCTTCTGTAAGTCGCTCCGGATAAGAGAGTCTGCTAAAATGACTGTAATGTCTATGTAGTGGGACCCAATCCCCTACATAGTGCACTACTTTTCATCCTACATAGTGCACTACTTTTCATCCTACATAGTGCACTACCTTTCATCCTACATAGTGCACTACCTTTCATCCTACATAGTGCACTACTTTTCATCCTACATAGTGCACTACTTTTCATCCTACATAGTGCACTACCTTTCAACCTACATAGTGCACTACCTTTCATCCTACATAGTGCACTACCTTTCATCCTACATAGTGCACTACCTTTCATCCTACATAGTGCACTACCTTTCATCCTACATAGTGCACTACCTTTCATCCTACATAGTGCACTACCTTTCATCCTACATAGTGCACTACTTTTCATCCTACATAGTGCACTACCTTTCATCCTACATAGTGCACTACTTTTCACCAGAGCCTTGGGTGCCATTTGGGATGAACAATGCCCAGCCTCTCCAGCCTGGTGCACCAGCAGATGGGGAAGGGTCAGGGGGCTCTTCCTGATCTGGGAGGGGCTTTTTTTAGGGGTCTGGCAGAGGAACAATGAGCTTCACCCCTCCCTCACAGATGCCTATATACCCAGTGATAGAATAGAGAGTTGAAGAGAGAGCCATCTGTTCTTCATTCCTTCACTGTGTTTCCCTCCCAGGCAATAGATGTCTTGGACGCCTGATTACTGTCTCTGGGATTGAGCGCGATAGATCACTACGCTCCAGTAACCCCCTTTCCTGGTCTCACCCTTCAGACAAAAACCAAAAAATATGGGGACTTGAGGATTATTATTCTGCTATTTACCATATTTATTATCACAAACAATTTGACTCTTTTAGTTTGTAAAAAGTGACGTTATATTTTTTGCAGCATACATCTATGATGTAGATTGTGCAAGTCAAAATTTAACGTTTTTTGTTGTCAATATAGGCTCTCTTGGAGAATTGTCCTTAAAATAGATTACGAAAAAGACTGAATAAAAGAGGGTTTAGAGAGAGAGAGAGAAACATAGTAAGACAACTGTGAGGGTGTTTAATCAACTTGGGATCGGTCTCTCTCTTTAATTCTCTGTTATGTTTTACCATCTCTAGCTTCACCTTTGACCATCAGAGGGGCCTCTGCCGTCACAATAGCTCTGTTGTCCTATTGGTTGGACACCCCGCCTGCTCCTACCTACCCCCCCCCCCCCCACGGAGAGAGAGCAGTGTTTTGAAGACTGCTGACTAGCACACGACAAAGTAGGTTGTCTTGTCTGGGTGTTTTAATGCGATGGTTTACTAACGCTGTTGTTACCTCCTCCAACAGCGCTGGAATGCTCATGAAACCGGAACGGAAGAGTACGAGGCAGAAGGTGGGTGTAAAGATACGATAAAGTTACTGCATTTATTGTAAAGTTACTGCATTTATTGTAAAGTTACTGCATTTATTGTAAAGTTACTGCATTTATTGTAAAGTTACTGCATTTATTGTCAAGTTACTGCATTTATTGTAAAGTTACTGCATTTATTGTAAAGTTACTGCATTTATTGTAAAGTTACTGCATTTATTGTAAAGTTACTGCATTTATTGTAAAGTTACTGCATTTATTGTAAAGTTACTGCATTTATTGTAAAGTTACTGCATTTATTGTAAAGTTACTGCATTTATTGTAAAGTTACTGCATTTATTGTAAAGTTACTGCATTTATTGTAAAGTTGTTGCATTTATTGTAAAGTTACTGCATTTATTGTAAAGTGTTTACAATAAATGCAACAACTTTACAATACATTTAGTAACTTTACAATAAATGCAAAACAATTACAATAACTGCAGAGTTACTGTATTTATTGTAAAGTTACTGCATTTAAGGAAAAGCTTAAAGTCAGCGTTTCACTCTACTGTTGACACCCGCTGTATCCTGTACATGTATTGTTTATCCCCACTGACACTAGTCAGCTTTGGGGTCATTTCCATTTGAATTTAGAAAAGTCAACTAAAACTCCACTATTAAGTAGAACTGACCCCAGGCCCCCCGACCCCAGGCCTCCCGACCCCAGGCCCCCCGACCCCAGGCCTCCCGACCCCAGGCCCCCCGACCCCAGGCCTCCTGCAGTGCTTGAGGCGTCACTACAGACCCAGGTTCGATCCCAGGCTGTAACACAGCCAGCCACGACCGGGAAACCTGACTTCGGTCGCCAGCTAGATGGTGTTTCCTCCGACACATTGGTGCGGCTGGCTTCCGGGTTAAGCGAGCAGTGTGTTAAGAAGCAGTGCGGCTTGGCAGGGCTGTGTTTCGGAGGATGCACGGCTCTCGACCTTCGCCTCTCCCCCAGTCCGTAGGGCAGTTGCAGCGATGAGACAAGACTGTAACTACAATTTGGATATCCTGAAATTAGGGAGAACATAAATAAATAAAAACAAAGTAGAACTGATCCTGATCATAGGAGTGAGATGGAGGACATTCAACGCGTGTGTGTGTGTGTGTGTGTGTGTGTGTGTGTGTGTGTGTGTGTGTGTGTGTGTGTGTGTGTGTGTGTGTGTGTGTGTGTGTGTGTGTGTGTGTGTAGGCCAGCTGCACCTGTGGAACCCTGATGAACCCTCTACCCCACGGGGCTCTATCACACCCCTCTCAGACCACCAGGAGGAGAGGTTTCGGGAGGCCTGCGAGGAGCTGACTATGCCTTGGGATGGATGTGCCAGCCACCATGAGCTACTGGCTCTCTGTGACCACCTGGGCCTGGAGGTGGGGAAAGAGTCTGTAATGGTACCCTTATCTTTATAGTGTGGAATAGGGTGCCATTTTGGATTCAACCAAAGTTCATTTTTGGGCTCAGCTGGTCCCAATTTACTCCTCATCCCATCCTCTTGGCCCTAATCCTTCCATGTTTGCCGATCTGCAATTTTTATTTTATTTGACCTTTATTTAACTAGGCAAGTCAGTTCAGAACTAATTCTTATTTTCAACGACGGCCTATTTTGGACATAACCCCAAGTGGAGGTCTGAGAGTCTGAGTAGATGCTGGGAAATGTTTCTGATTGTTGTTTATTTTTTTGTCTCCAGGTGACGGAGGATGTCCTCCAGGTTCTAAGTGGTGATGAGGTCATGAGCGTTCAGGCGTTTACTTCCTGGGTTCTGAACCATGCCAAGCCCCCCACCCCGTCTGCCTCCACACCTTACAGACAGCTCAAAAGACTACACTCCTCACAGGTACAGTGAAGCTCACCATTTTAGGTCTAGTTCTCATGTCAAAGCTAGACATCGGTACCACATTTTAGTGATTTTTTTCCAAACTCCTGATTTTAAAAAATGTTTTAAACATGCTGGAAACGGTGTTACAATATTTCCTGTTTAGAATCACTCTTGAATTAATAAATGGATGAATCAATTATTGAATGAATGAACTAACAAATTAATGAATCAATTATTGAATGAATGTACTAACAAATTAATGAATCAATTAGTGAATGAATGAACTAACAAATGAATGAATCAATTATTGAATGAATGAACAAAAAAATGGATGAATCAATTAGTGAATGAATGAACTAACAAATTAATGAATCAATTATTGAATGAATGAACTAACAAATTAATGAATCAATTATTGAATGAATGTACTAACAAGTGAATGAATGCATGTATTAGACAATTAAAATAGATACTGCCACACACTAATGCAATGACAAGTACACATAGAGTATCTTGCTATAGTATCTGGTAATATTTATGAGGTGTTCCCCATCTCTCCTTGCAGCCATTCGATGAGACGGGCCGTAGAACCAGCGCTATGACGAGCACCATCGGGATGCGTCTGTTCTCCACTCTGGACGATGGGACAGGATCCGCTCCTGCTGAGGACATCCTGGATGTCTGGATGGAGGAGGGCATCGAGAACAGCCCAGAGATTCTACAGGTGATAACATGTTACCTCTCATTCTGGAGGTAGGGAGGTAGAACGGTAGAGAGGGAGGGAGGGAGGTAAAGAGAGGGAGGGAGGGAGGTAGAGAGAGGGAGGGAGGGAGGTAGAGAGAAAGGTAGAGAGAGAGGGAGGGAGGTAGAGAGAAAGGTAGAGAGAGAGGGAGGGAGGAAGGTAGAGAGAAAGGTAGAGAGAGAGGGAGGGAGGTAGAGAGAAAGGTAGAGAGAGAGGGAGGGAGGAAGGTAGAGAGAAAGGTAGAGAGTGAGGGAGGGAGGTAGAGAGAAAGGTAGAGAGAGAGGGAGGGAGGTAGAGAGAGAGGGATGTAGAGAGGGGGAGGGAGGTAGAGAGAAAGGTAGGGAGGGAGGTAGAGAGGGGGGAGGGAGGTAGAGAGAAAGGGAGGGAGGGAGGGAGATAGAGAGGCAGGGAGATAGAGAGGCAGGGAGGTAGAGAGGGAGGGAGGCTTGAGATGTTGACACTGTGTATGTGTCTGTCTATGTTTGTGTTGTAGGCCTTGGATTTTGACCTGGAGGGAAAAGTGAACCTCAGGGAGCTGACTGTGGCTCTGGAGAACGAGCTCCTCGTCACTAAGAATGGGATCCACCAGGCTGCACTGGCCAGCTTTAAGGCTGAGATCAGATACCTACTGTGAGTATGAGGAGATACCTACTGGCCAGCTTTAAGTCTGAGATCAGATACAGTACCTACTGTGAGTATGAGGAGATACCTACTGGCCAGCTTTAAGGCTGAGATCAGATACCTACTGTGAGTATGAGGAGATACCTACTGGTTAGCTTTAAGGCTGATATCAGATACCTACTGGCCAGCTTTAAGGCTGAGATCAGATACCTACTGACCAGCTTTAAGGCTGATATCAGATACCTACTGTGAGTATGAGGAGATACCTACTGGCCAGCTTTAAGGCTGAGATCAGATACCTACTGTGAGTATGAGGAGATACCTACTGGCCAGCTTTAAGGCTGAGATCAGATACCTACTGTGAGTATGAGGAGATACCTACTGGCCAGCTTTAAGGCTGATATCAGTACCTACTGGCCAGCTTTAAGGCTGAGATCAGTACCTACTGGAAGTATGAGTAGAAACCTACACTGATGCTGACAGTCTGAGTGAAATGCATTTACACACTCACACATTTACAGCATTTCAGTCATTTAGCTCTTATCCAGAGCGACTTACAGACAGCTAGGTGGTATAACCACATATCTCAGGCTTAGTAAGTACACTTTCTCTCTAAGTCACCATCAACAGTCACAAGCTAGTATGACAAGAATAGTGCAAGAGTTACTTGTCGGAAAGTTTAATAATCAACGGAAACATCGAAACAATATAACAAACACGAGTATCGTATAGACATGAAACACATAAACAATACTGACTGGGTAAGAGGTGAGGTAATAAGTGAGGTAATGGGAGTCCAGGTGTGCCTCACGATACGAGTAATGAATGATGCCAGGTGTGCGTAATGATGGAACGATGGATCCCAGGAACGGTGGTCGGTAAACCGGCAACGCCGGAGGGGCCGGAGCGGTAGTAGAGTGACCGTGACACACAAACGCCGGAGGGGCAGGAGCGGTAGTAGAGTGACCGTAACACGCCGGAGGGGCAGGAGCGGTAGTAGAGTGACCGTAACACGCGAACGCCGGAGGGGCAGGAGCGGTAGTAGAGTGACCGTAACACGAGAACGCCGGAGGGGCAGGAGCGGTAGTAGAGTGACCGTAACACGCCGGAGGGGGAGGAGCGGTAGTAGAGTGACCGTAACACGCGAACGCCGGAGGGGCAGGAGCGGTAGTAGAGTGACCGTAACACGCCGGAGGGGCAGGAGCGGTAGTAGAGTGACCGTAACACGCGAACGCCGGAGGGGCAGGAGCGGTAGTAGAGTGACCGTAACACGCGAACGCCGGAGGGGCAGGAGCGGTAGTAGAGTGACCGTAACACGCCGGAGGTGCAGGAGCGGTAGTAGAGTGACCGTAACACGCGAACGCCGGAGGGGCAGGAGCGGTAGTAGAGTGACCGTAACACGCCGGAGGGGCAGGAGCGGTAGTAGAGTGACCGTAACACGCGAACGCCGGAGGGGCAGGAGCGGTAGTAGAGTGACCGTAACACGCGAACGCCGGAGGGGCAGGAGCGGTAGTAGAGTGACCGTAACACGCAGACGCCGGAGGGGGAGGAGCGGTAGTAGAGTGACCGTAACACGTCGGAGGGGCAGGAGCGGTAGTAGAGTGACCGTAACACGCGAACGCCGGAGGGGCAGGAGCGGTAGTAGAGTGACCGTAACACACGAACGCCGGAGGGGCAGGAGCGGTAGTAGAGTGACTGTAACACGCAGACGCCGGAGGGGCAGGAGCGGTAGTAGAGTGACCGTAACACGCGAACGCCGGAGGGAAAGGAGCGGTAGTAGAGTGACCGTAACACGCGAACGCCGGAGGGGCAGGAGCGGTAGTAGAGTGACCGTAACACACGAACGCCGGAGGGGCAGGAGCGGTAGTAGAGTGACCGTAACACGCCGGAGGGGCAGGATCGGTAGTAGAGTGACCGGAGGGGCAGGAGCGGTAGTAGAGTGACCGTAACACGCGAACGCCGGAGGGGCAGGAGCGGTAGTAGAGTGACCGTAACACGCGAACGCCGGAGGGGCAGGAGCGGTAGTAGAGTGACCGTAACACGCGAACGCCGGGAGGGGCAGGAGCGGTAGTAGAGTGACCGTAACACGCGAGCGCCGGAGGGGCAGGAGCGGTAGTAGAGTGACCGTAACGCGACGCGGAGGGGCAGGAGCGGTAGTAGAGTGACCGTAACACGCGAACGCCGGAGGGGCAGGAGCGGTAGTAGAGTGACCGTAACACGCGAACGCCGGAGGGGCAGGAGCGGTAGTAGAGTGACCGACGCCGGAGGGGCAGGAGCGGTAGTAGAGTGACCGTAACACGCAGACGCCGGAGGGGCAGGAGCGGTAGCGGTAGTAGAGTGACCGTAACACGCGAACGCCGGAGGGGCAGGAGCGGTAGTAGAGTGACCGTAACACGCAGACGCCGGAGGGGCAGGAGCGGTAGTAGAGTGACCGTAACACGCAGACGCCGGAGGGGGCAGGAGCGGTAGTAGAGTGACCGTAACACGCAGACGCCGGAGGGGCAGGAGCGGTAGTAGAGTGACCGTAACACGCAGACGCCGGAGGGGCAGGAGCGGTAGTAGAGTGACCGTAACACGCGAACGCCGGAGGGGCAGGAGCGGTAGTAGAGTGACCGTAACACGCAGACGCCGGAGGGGCAGGAGCGGTAGTAGAGTGACCGTAACACGCGAACGCCGGAGGGGCAGGAGCGGTAGTAGAGTGACCGTAACACGCCGGAGGGGCAGGAGCGGTAGTAGAGTGACCGTAACACGCAGACGCCGGAGGGGCAGGAGCGGTAGTAGAGTGACCGTAACACGCGAACGCCGGAGGGGCAGGAGCGGTAGTAGAGTGACCGTAACACGCGAACGCCGGAGGGGCAGGAGCGGTAGTAGAGTGACCGTAACACGCCCCGGAGGGGCAGGAGGGTAGTAGAGTGACCGTAACACGCAGGATCGGAGGGGACAGGAGGGGCAGGAGCGGTAGAGTGACCGTAACATGCGAACGCCGGAGGGGCAGGAGCGGTAGTAGAGTGACCGTAACACGCGAACGCCGGAGCGGGCAGGAGCGGTAGTAGAGTGACCGTAACACGCGAACGCCGGAGGGGCAGGAGCGGTAGTAGAGTGACCGTAACACGCGAGCGCCGGAGGGCCAGGAGCGATAGTAGAGTGACCGTAACACGCCGGAGGGGAAGGAGCGGTAGTAGAGTGACCGTAACACGCGAACGCCGGAGGGGCAGGAGCGGTAGTAGAGTGACCGTAACACGCGAACGCCGGAGGGGCAGGAGCGGTAGTAGAGTGACCGTAACACGCGAACGCCGGAGGGGCAGGAGCGGTAGTAGAGTGACCGTAACACGCAGACGCCGGAGGGGAAGGAGCGGTAGTAGAGTGACCGTAACACGCAGACGCCGGAGGGGGCAGGAGCGGTAGTAGAGTGACCGTAACACGCAGACGCCGGAGGGGCAGGAGCGGTAGTAGAGTGACCGTAACACGCAGACGCCGGAGGGGCAGGAGCGGTAGTAGAGTGACCGTAACACGCGAACGCCGGAGGGGCAGGAGCGGTAGTAGAGTGACCGTAACACGCAGACGCCGGAGGGGCAGGAGCGGTAGTAGAGTGACCGTAACACGCGAACGCCGGAGGGGCAGGAGCGGTAGTAGAGTGACCGTAACACGCCGGAGGGGCAGGATCGGTAGTAGAGTGACCGTAACACGCCGGAGGGGCAGGAGCGGTAGTAGAGTGACCGTAACATGCGAACGCCGGAGGGGCAGGAGCGGTAGTAGAGTGACCGTAACACGCGAACGCCGGAGGGGGCAGGAGCGGTAGTAGAGTGACCGTAACACGCGAACGCCGGAGGGGCAGGAGCGGTAGTAGAGTGACCGTAACACGCGAGCGCCGGAGGGGCAGGAGCGGTAGTAGAGTGACCGTAACACGCCGGAGGGGCAGGAGCGGTAGTAGAGTGACCGTAACACGCGAACGCCGGAGGGGCAGGAGCGGTAGTAGAGTGACCGTAACACGCGAACGCCGGAGGGGCAGGAGCGGTAGTAGAGTGACCGTAACACGCCGGAGGGGCAGGAGTGGTAGTAGAGTGACCGTAACACGCAGACGCCGGAGGGGCAGGAGCGGTAGTAGAGTGACCGTAACACGCGGACGCCGGAGGGGCAGGAGCGGTAGTAGAGTGACCGTAACACGCAGACGCCGGAGGGGCAGGAGCAGTAGTAGAGTGACCGTAACACACGAACGCCGGAGGGGCAGGAGCGGTAGTAGAGTGACCGTAACACGCCGGAGGGGCAGGAGTGGTAGTAGAGTGACCGTAACACGCAGACGCCGGAGGGGCAGGAGCGGTAGTAGAGTGACCGTAACACGCGGACGCCGGAGGGGCAGGAGCGGTAGTAGAGTGACCGTAACACGCAGACGCCGGAGGGGCAGGAGCAGTAGTAGAGTGACCGTAACACACGAACGCCGGAGGCGGTAGTAGAGTGACCGTAACACGCGAACGCCGGAGGGGCAGGAGCGGTAGTAGAGTGACCGTAACACGCAGACGCCGGAGGGGCAGGAGCGGTAGTAGAGTGACCGTAACACGCGAACGCCGGAGGGGCAGGAGCGGTAGTAGAGTGACCGTAACACGCCGGAGGGGCAGGATCGGTAGTAGAGTGACCGTAACACGCCGGAGGGGCAGGAGCGGTAGTAGAGTGACCGTAACATGCGAACGCCGGAGGGGCAGGAGCGGTAGTAGAGTGACCGTAACACGCGAACGCCGGAGGGGGCAGGAGCGGTAGTAGAGTGACCGTAACACGCGAACGCCGGAGGGGCAGGAGCGGTAGTAGAGTGACCGTAACACGCGAGCGCCGGAGGGGCAGGAGCGGTAGTAGAGTGACCGTAACACGCCGGAGGGGCAGGAGCGGTAGTAGAGTGACCGTAACACGCGAACGCCGGAGGGGCAGGAGCGGTAGTAGAGTGACCGTAACACGCGAACGCCGGAGGGGCAGGAGCGGTAGTAGAGTGACCGTAACACGCCGGAGGGGCAGGAGCGGTAGTAGAGTGACCGTAACACGCAGACGCCGGAGGGGCAGGAGCGGTAGTAGAGTGACCGTAACACGCGAACGCCGGAGGGGCAGGAGCGGTAGTAGAGTGACCGTAACACGCGAACGCCGGAGGGGCAGGAGCGGTAGTAGAGTGACCGTAACACGCAGACGCCGGAGGGGCAGGAGCGGTAGTAGAGTGACCGTAACACGCAGACGCCGGAGGGGGCAGGAGCGGTAGTAGAGTGACCGTAACACGCAGACGCCGGAGGGGGCAGGAGCGGTAGTAGAGTGACCGTAACACGCAGACGCCGGAGGGGCAGGAGCGGTAGTAGAGTGACTGTAACACGCAGACGCCGGAGGGGCAGGAGCGGTAGTAGAGTGACTGTAACACGCAGAACGCCGGAGGGGCAGGAGCGGTAGTAGAGTGACCGTAACACGCGAACGCCGGAGGGGCAGGAGCGGTAGTAGAGTGACCGTAACACGCGGAGGGGCAGGAGCGGTGGAGGGGCAGGAAGCGGGCAGGAGCGGTAGAGAGTGACCGTAACACGCAGACGCCGGAGGGGCAGGAGCGGTAGTAGAGTGACCGTAACACGCGAACGCCGGAGGGGCAGGAGCGGTAGTAGAGTGACCGTAACACACGAACGCCGGAGGGGCAGGAGCGGTAGTAGAGTGACCGTAACACGCCGGAGGGGCAGGATCGGTAGTAGAGTGACCGTAACACGCCGGAGGGGCAGGAGCGGTAGTAGAGTGACCGTAACATGCGAACGCCGGAGGGGCAGGAGCGGTAGTAGAGTGACCGTAACACGCGAACGCCGGAGCGGGCAGGAGCGGTAGTAGAGTGACCTCACGCGAACGCCGGAGGGGCAGGAGCGGTAGTAGAGTGACCGTAACACGCGAGCGCCGGAGGGCCAGGAGCGATAGTAGAGTGACCGTAACACGCCGGAGGGGAAGGAGCGGTAGTAGAGTGACCGTAACACGCGAACGCCGGAGGGGCAGGAGCGGTAGTAGAGTGACCGTAACACGCGAACGCCGGAGGGGCAGGAGCTGTAGTAGAGTGACCGTAACACGCGAACGCCGGAGGGGCAGGAGCGGTAGTAGAGTGACCGTAACACGCAGACGCCGGAGGGGAAGGAGCGGTAGTAGAGTGACCGTAACACGCAGACGCCGGAGGGGCAGGAGCGGTAGTAGAGTGACCGTCACGCAGACGCTCAGGAGCGGTAGTAGAGTGACCGTAACACAGACGCCGGAGGGGCAGGAGCGGTAGTAGAGTGACCGTAACACGCGAACGCCGGAGGGGCAGGAGCGGTGTAGAGTGACCGTAACACGCAGACGCCGGAGGGGCAGGAGCGGTAGTAGAGTGACCGTAACACGCGAACGCCGGAGGGGCAGGAGCGGTAGTAGAGTGACCGTAACACGCCGGAGGGGCAGGATCGGGTAGTAGAGTGACCGTAACACGCCGGGAGGGGCAGGAGCGGTAGTAGAGTGACCGTAACATGCGAACGCCGGAGGGGCAGGAGCGGTAGTAGAGTGACCGTCACGCGAACGCCGGAGGGGGCAGGAGCGGTAGTAGAGTGACCGTGAACACGCGAACGCCGGAGGGGCAGGAGCGGTAGAGAGTGACCGTAACACGCGAGCGCCGGAGGGGCAGGAGCGGTAGTAGAGTGACCGTAACACGCCGGAGGGGCAGGAGCGGTAGTAGAGTGACCGTAACACGCGAACGCCGGAGGGGCAGGAGCGGTAGTAGAGTGACCGTAACACACGAACGCCGGAGGGGCAGGAGCGGTAGTAGAGTGACCGTAACACGCCGGAGGGGCAGGAGTGGTAGTAGAGTGACCGTAACACGCAGACGCCGGAGGGGCAGGAGCGGTAGTAGAGTGACCGTAACACGCGGACGCCGGAGGGGCAGGAGCGGTAGTAGAGTGACCGTAACACGCTGCAGTAGTAGAGTGACCGTAACACGAACGCCGGAGGGGCAGGAGCGGTAGTAGAGTGACCGTAACACGCCGGAGGGGCAGGAGTGGTAGTAGAGTGACCGTAACACGAGACGCCGGAGGGGCAGGAGCGGTAGTAGAGTGACCGTAACACGCGGACGCCGGAGGGGCAGGAGCGGTAGTAGAGTGACCGTAACACGAGACGCCGGAGGGGCAGGAGCAGTAGAGTGACCGTAGGGGCAGGAGCCGTAGAGTGACCGACACACGAACGCCGGAGGCGGTAGTAGAGTGACCGTAACACGCGAACGCCGGAGGGGCAGGAGCGGTAGTAGAGTGACCGTAACACGAGACGCCGGAGGGGCAGGAGCGGTAGTAGAGTGACCGTAACACGCGAACGCCGGAGGGGCAGGAGCGGTAGTAGAGTGACCGTAACACGCCGGAGGGGCAGGATCGGTAGTAGAGTGACCGTAACACGCCGGAGGGGCAGGAGCGGTAGAGAGTGACCGTAACATGCCTTCGGTAGTAGAGTGACCGTAACACGCGAACGCCGGAGGGGCAGGAGCGGTAGTAGAGTGACCGTAACACGCGAACGCCGGAGGGGCAGGAGCGGTAGTAGAGTGACCGTAACACGCGAGCGCCGGAGGGGCAGGAGCGGTAGTAGAGTGACCCCCCTTCACGCCGGAGGGGCAGGAGCGGTAGTAGAGTGACCGTGAACACGGCGCCGGAGGGGCAGGAGCGGTAGTAGAGTGACCGTAACACGCGAACGCCGGAGGGGCAGGAGCGGTAGTAGAGTGACCTTCGCCGGAGGGGCAGGAGTGGTAGTAGAGTGACCGTAACACGCAGACGCCGGAGGGGCAGGAGCGGTAGTCCGTAACACGCGGACGCCGGAGGGGCAGGAGCGGTAGTAGAGTGACCGTAACACGCAGACGCCGGAGGGGCAGGAGCAGTAGTAGAGTGACCGTAACACACGAACGCCGGAGGCGGTAGTAGAGTGACCGTAACACGCGAAGGCCGGAGGCGGTAGTAGAGTGACCGTAACACGCCGGAGGGGCAGGAGCGGTAGTAGAGTGACCGTAACACACAAACGCCGGAGGGGCAGGAGCGGTAGTAGAGTGACCGTAACACGCCGGAGGGGCAGGAGCGGTAGTAGAGTGACCGTAACACGCGAACGCCGGAGGGGCAGGAGCGGTAGTAGAGTGACCGTAACACGCGAAGGCCGGAGGCGGTAGTAGAGTGACCGTAACACGCGAAGGCCGGAGGCGGTAGTAGAGTGACCGTAACACGCGAACGCCGGAGGCGGTAGTAGAGTGACCGTAACACGCGAACGCCGGAGGGGCAGGAGCGGTAGTAGAGTGACTGTAACACGCAGACGCCGGAGGGGCAGGAGCGGTAGTAGAGTGACCGTAACACGCGAACGCCGGAGGGGCAGGAGCGGTAGTAGAGTGACCGTAACACGCAGACGCCGGAGGGGCAGGAGCGGTAGAGTGACCGTAACACGCGAACGCCGGAGGGGCAGGAGCGGTAGTAGAGTGACCTTCGCAGACGCCGGAGGGGCAGGAGCGGTAGTAGAGTGACCGTAACACGCGAACGCCGGAGGGGCAGGAGCGGTAGTAGAGTGACCGTAACACGCAGACGCCGGAGGGGCAGGAGCGGTAGTAGAGTGACCGTAACACGCGAACGCCGGAGGGGCAGGAGCGGTAGTAGAGTGACCGTAACACACGAACGCCGGAGGGGCAGGAGCGGTAGTAGAGTGACCGTAACACGCCGGAGGGGCAGGATCGGTAGTAGAGTGACCGTAACATGCGAACGCCGGAGGGGCAGGAGCGGTAGTAGAGTGACCGTAACACGCGAACGCCGGAGGGGGCAGGAGCGGTAGTAGAGTGACCGTAACACGCGAACGCCGGAGGGGCAGGAGCGGTAGTAGAGTGACCGTAACACGCAGACGCCGGAGGGGCAGGAGCGGTAGTAGAGTGACCGTAACACGCGGACGCCGGAGGGGCAGGAGCGGTAGTAGAGTGACCGTAACACGCGAACGCCAGAGGGGCAGGAGCGGTAGTAGAGTGATCGTAACACGCGAACGCCGGAGGAGCAGGAGTGGTAGTAGAGTGACCGTAACACGCGAACGCCGGAGGGGCAGGAGCGGTAGTAGAGTGACCGTAACACGCAGACGCCGGAGGGGCAGGAGCGGTAGTAGAGTGACCGTAACACGCAGACGCCGGAGGGGCAGGAGCGGTAGTAGAGTGGTAGTAGAGTGACCGTAACACGCCGGAGGGGCAGGAGCGGTAGTAGAGTGACCGTAACACGCGCTTTCTCTTTTCGTAGTGTTGCTACAGCCTGTCTGGTCTGTGCGTATCATTCATAATAGTATTTCAGTCATGTAAATATTTGATTAACTGGCTGATTGTTCTTCAGTGAACGTGTAGATCGGGAGCTCCGAGAGAAAGAGAAGACTCGTTCTGACCTGGACAAAGCAGAGAAGTTAAAAACCCAGCTGGCTTCTGAGGTGGACGAGCATCACTCTGCCATCGAACGCATGAATGACCTCAACCTGAGGTAACACACACACACACAGCATCACTCTGCCATTGAACACTTGAATGACCTCAACCTGAGGTAACACACACAGCATCACTCTGCCATCAATCGCATGAATGACCTCAACCTGAGGTAACACACACAGCATCACTCTGCCATCGACTGCATGGATGACCTCAACCTGAGGTAACACACACAGCATCACTCTGCCATCGACTGCATGGATGACCTCAACCTGAGGTAACACACACACACACAGCATCACTCTGCCATCGACTGCATGGATGACCTCAACCTGAGGTAACACACACACACACAGCATCACTCTGCCATCAATCGCATGAATGACCTCAACCTGAGGTAACACACACAGCATCACTCTGCCATCGAACACATGAATGACCTCATCACCTCATCTTTCCCTCCTTTTTTCCCTTCTATTCCCTCACTTTTCTGCCTGTGACCTTCCCCTTCTATAGGCCTGTGACCTTCCCCTTCTATAGGCCTGTGACCTTCCCCTTCTATAGGCCTGTGACCTTCCCCTTCTATAGGCCTGTGACCTTCCCCTTCTATAGGCCTGTGACCTTCCCCTTCTATAGGCCGGTGATCTTCCCCTTCTATAGGCCTGTGACCTTCCCCTTCTATAGGCCTGTGACCTTCCCCTTCTATAGGCCTGTGACCTTCCCCTTCTATAGGCATGTGACCTTCCCCTTCTATAGGCCTGTGACCTTCCCCTTCTATAGGCATGTGACCTTCCCCTTCTATAGGCCTGTGACCTTCCCCTTCTATAGGCCTGTGACCTTCCCCTTCTATAGGCCTGTGACCTTCCCCTTCTATAGGCCTGTGACCTTCCCCTTCTATAGGCCTGTGACCTTCCCCTTCTATAGGCCTGTGACCTTCCCCTTCTATAGGCCTATGACCTTCCTCTGTTCTATGGGCCTGTGACCTCACCCCCTCTATAGGCCTGTGACCTTGTGTGTGTGTGTGTGTGTGTGTGTGTGTGTGTGTGTGTGTGTGTGTGTGTGTGTGTGCGTGTGTGCGTGTGTGTGTGTTGTAGGAAGCTGGAGCAGGAACACAGGGAGAAGCTGGTGTCTGTCCGGTCAGAGCTCATTAAAGAGATGGACCAGATTCAGCAGCAGACTGGTCAGCAGAGAGAGAAACTAGAGGCAGAGATGGAGAAGCTCAGAGATGACGAGACCTTCCTCAGAGACCACCTCTCACTCACTGTCAAGGTAACTAACACAGACCACATCTCACTCACTGTCAAGGTAACTAACACAGACCACATCTCACTCACTGTCAAGGTAACTAACACAGACCACCTCTCACTCACTGTCAAGGTAACTAAGACAGACCACCTCTCACTCACTGTCAAGGTAACTAACACAGACCACCTGTCAAGGTAACTAACACAGACCACCTCTCACTCACTGTCAAGGTAACTAACACAGACCACCTCTCACTCACTGTCAAGGTAACTAAGACAGACCACCCCTTCCTAGTGGTTAGAGTGTTGGGTCAGTAACCAGCAGGTATCCTAGTGGTTAGAGTGTTGGGTCAGTAACCAGCAGGTATCCTAGTGGTTAGAGTGTTGGGTCAGTAACCAGCAGGTATCCTAGTGGTTAGAGTGTTGGGTCAGTAACCAGCAGGTATCCTAGTGGTTAGAGTGTTGGGTCAGTAACCAGCAGGTAGTCTAGTGGTTAGAGTGTTGGGTCAGTAACCAGCAGGTATCCTAGTGGTTAGAGTGTTGGGTCAGTAACCAGCAGGTAGTCTAGTGGTTAGAGTGTTGGGTCAGTAACCAGCAGGTATCCTAGTGGTTAGAGTGTTGGGTCAGTAACCAGCAGGTATCCTAGTGGTTAGAGTGTTGGGTCAGTAACCAGCAGGTATCCTAGTGGTTAGAGTGTTGGGTCAGTAACCAGCAGGTATCCTAGTGGTTAGAGTGTTGGGTCAGTAACCAGCAGGTATCCTAGTGGTTAGAGTGTTGGGTCAGTAACCAGCAGGTATCCTAGTGGTTAGAGTGTTGGGTCAGTAACCAGCAGGTATCCTAGTGGTTAGAGTGTTGGGTCAGTAACCAGCAGGTATCCTAGTGGTTAGAGTGTTGGGTCAGTAACCAGCAGGTAGTCTAGTGGTTAGAGTGTTGGGTCAGTAACCAGCAGGTATCATAGTGGTTAGAGTGTTGGGTCAGTAACCAGCAGGTATCCTAGTGGTTAGAGTGTTGGGTCAGTAACCAGCAGGTATCCTAGTGGTTAGAGTGTTGGGTCAGTAACCAGCAGGTAGTCTAGTGGTTAGAGTGTTGGGTCAGTAACCAGCAGGTATCCTAGTGGTTAGAGTGTTGGGTCAGTAACCAGCAGGTAGTCTAGTGGTTAGAGTGTTGGGTCAGTAACCAGCAGGTATCCTAGTGGTTAGAGTGTTGGGTCAGTAACCAGCAGGTAGTCTAGTGGTTAGAGTGTTGGGTCAGTAACCAGCAGGTATCCTAGTGGTTAGAGTGTTGGGTCAGTAACCAGCAGGTATCCTAGTGGTTAGAGTGTTGGGTCAGTAACCAGCAGGTATCCTAGTGGTTAGAGTGTTGGGTCAGTAACCAGCAGGTATCCTAGTGGTTAGAGTGTTGGGTCAGTAACCAGCAAGTATCCTAGTGGTTAGAGTGTTGGGTCAGTAACCAGCAGGTATCCTAGTGGTTAGAGTGTTGGGTCAGTAACCAGCAGGTATCCTAGTGGTTAGAGTGTTGGGTCAGTAACCAGCAGGTATCCTAGTGGTTAGAGTGTTGGGCCAGTAACCGAAAGGTTGCTAGATCGAGTCCCCGAGCTGACAAGGTAAAAATCTGTCATTCTGCCCCTGAACATGTCAGTTAACCCACTGTTCCTAGGCAGTCATTGTAAATAAGAATATTGTTCTTAACTGCCTAGTTAAATGAAGGTTAAAAATTGTAATTGTTGCGAATGCTGTTATACCATAGAAGAAGACATGGATTGTGTATGTGTGCCATTCAGACGATGAATGAAAAAAAATGAAATATTGAAGTGCCTTTGAGCAGGGTATGGTAGTAGGTGCCAGACGCACCGTTTTGAGTGTCTAGAACTGCAACGCTGCTGGGTTTTTCACGCTCAACAGATTCCTGTGTGTATCAGGAATGGTCCACCACCCAAAGGACATCCAGCCAATTTGACACAACTGTGGGATGCATTGGAATCAACATGGGCCAGCATCCCTGTGGAACGCTTTCGACACCTTGTAGTGTCCATGACCTGACGAATTGAGGCTGTTCTCAGGGCAAAGGGGTGGGCGGGGGTGCAACTCAATATTAGGAAGGTGTTCCTGTTTGGTATACTCAGTGTAGAGCTGCTGAACAGCACTGAGAAACTGGTGATCTGTCTCCTTAACCCCAAACTTTAGCCTCCAACCCCAACTCTAACTTTAACCTCGAACTCTAACCTCGAACTCTAACCCCAACCCTAACCCTGAACTCTAAACCCCAACTTTAAACCCTGACCCCAACTTTAACCTCCAACCCCAACTCCAACTTTAACCCCCAATCCTACCTCCAACCCTACCTCCAACTTTAACCTCCAACTCTAACCTCCATCTATAACCTCCATCTCTAACCCTAACCTCCAACTCTAAACCCCAACTTTAAACCCTAACCCCAACTTTAACCTCAAACCCTAACCCCAACTTTAACCTCCAACCCCAACTCCAACTTTAACCCCCAACCCTACCTCCAACCCTATCTCCAACTTTAACCTCCAACTCTAACCCCCATATCTAACCCCAACCCTAACCTCCAACTCTGAACCCCAACTTTAAACCCTAACCCCAACTTTAAACCCTAACCCCAACTTTAAACCCTAGCCCCAACTTTAAACCCTAACCCCAACTTTAAACCCTAACCCCAATTTTAAACCCTAACCCCAAATTTAAACCCTAACCCCAACTTTAAACCCTAACCCCAATTTTAAACCCTAGCCCCAACTTTAAACCCTAGCCCCAACTTTAAACCCTAACCCCAACTTTAAACCTAACCCCAATTAAACCCTAACCCCAACTTTAAACCCTAACCCCAACTTTAAACCCTAACCCCAATTTTAAACCCTAACCCCAACTTTAAACCCTAACCCCAACTTTAAACCCTAACCCCAACTTTAAACCCTAACCCCAACTTTAAACCCTAACCCCAACTTTAAACCCTAACCCCAACTTTAAACCCTAACCCTAACTCTAACCTCCAACCCTAACTTTAACTTTAAACCCTAACCCCAACTTTAAACCCTAACCCCCTAACCCCAATTTTAAACCCTAACCCCAACTTTAAACCCTAACCCCAACTTTAAACCCTAACCCCAACCCTAACCCCAACTTTAAACCCTAACCCCAACTTTAAACCCTAACCCCAACTTTAAACCCTAACCCCAACTTTAAACCCTAACCCCAACTTTAAACCCTAACCCTAACTCTAACCTCCAACCCTAACTTTAACTTTAAACCCCAACCCTAACTTTAACCTCCAACCCCAACTTTAAACCCTAACCCCAACTTTAAACCCTAACCCCAACTTTAAACCCTAACCCCAAATTTAAACCCTAACCCCAACTTTAAACCCTAACCCCAACTTTAAACCCTAACCCTAACTTTAACCTCCAACCCTAACTAACCCTAACCCCAACTTTAAACCCTAACCCCAACTTTAACCTCCAACCCTAACTAACCCTAACTTTAACTTTAAACCCTATCCCCAACTTTAAACCCCAACCCTACCTTTAACCTCCAACTTTAACCTCCAACCCTAACTAACCCTAACCGTAACTCTAAACCCCCAACTCTAACTTTAACCCTCAGGAGAGTAGGCGTCTGGAGATGGAGCTGCTGGACAGCACTGAGAAACTGGTAGAGGCAGAAAACCAGGTCAGCAAACTGCAGAGGAACCTGGACAACATCCTGAAGGAAAAGGTGAAAGACCATTCTCTTCCACAGTATCAATATATTAACTTTCAGACAAAACAAAAGTGTAAAAGAACACGTTTTCCAGGCTAGCGTCTTCTGACCAGCAATACGTAATAATCCACATTAATCTCATTTCATATTTAGGTGCTATACAAATAATCTGGAGATATTCAGTACTGGCTAATTGCTATACAGGTGCTTCTACACCTGCATTGCTTGCTGTTTTGGGGGTTTTAGTCTGGGTTTCTGTACACCACTTTGAGATATCAGCTGATGTACGAAGGGCTTTATAAATACATTTTTGATTTGATATATGAATGAGAATCTATCTAAAGTATAAGTATCTGTCCCTAAGAAAATTCCCTTGGTGTTGGTTCTGTTTGCTCAGTTTGGGGATCTGGACCTGGGCAGTGCTGAGTTCTTCCTACAGGAGGAGAGTCTCAGACGGCTACGCAGTAGCTATGAGGAACAGTGTCGGGTGAGAACGCTTACTGCAAACACACACATCAAATCGAATTTGTGACATGCTTGGTAACAACAGGTGTAGACTAACAGTGAAATGCTTGGTAAACAACAGGTGTAGACTTAACAGGGAAATGCTTGGTAACAACAGGTGTAGACTAACAGTGAAATGCTTGGTAAACAACAGGTGTAGACTAACAGTGAAATGCTTGGTAAACAACAGGTGGAGACTAACAGTGAAATGCTTACTGATGGGTCCTTGGTAAACAACAGGTGGAGACTAACAGTGAAATGCTTGGTAAACAACAGGTGTAGACTAACAGTGAAATGCTTGGTAAACAACAGGTGTAGACTAACAGTGAAATGCTTGGTAAACAACGGTGTGGACTTAACAAGGAAATGCTTGGTAAACAACAGGTGTAGACTAACAGTGAAATGCTTGGTAAACAACAGGTGTAGACTTAACAAGGAAATGCTTGGTAAACAACAGGTGTAGACTTAACAGGGAAATGCTTACTTACGGGTCCAGTTCCAACAATGCAGGTAAAGATGTTTTATTTATTTCATGAAATGGGAAATAGTGACGAGAAATAAATACACTGTGAATATAAATAACAAATCAAATCTATCAGAGTCAATGTGCCGGAGTACCAGGGGTACCAGGGGGTACCAGGTAGTAACATGTCTATCAGAGTCAATGTGCAGGGTACCAGGTAGTAACATGACTATATCAGAGTCAGGAGTACCTGTAACCGATCAGAGTCAATGTGCAGGGGTACCAGGAGTACCAGGGGTACCAGGAGTACCAGGGGGTACCAGGAGTACCAGGGGTACCAGGAGTACCAGGGGGTACCAGGAGTACCAGGTGTCTATCAGAGTCAATGTGCAGGGGTACCAGGAGTACCAGGAGTACCAGGGGGTACCAGGTAGTAACATGTCTATCAGAGTCAATGTGCAGGGGTACCAGGGTACCAGGAGTACCAGGGGGTACCAGGTAGTAACATGTCTATCAGAGTCAATGTGCCGGAGTACCAGGGGTACCAGGAGTACCAGGGGGTACCAGGTAGTAACATGTCTATCAGAGTCAATGTGCAGGGGTACCAGGGGGTACCAGGGGGTACCAGGAGTACCATGTAGTAACATGTCTATCAGAGTCAATGTGCAGGGGTACCAGGGGTACCAGGAGTACCAGGGGGTACCAGGTAGTAACATGTCTATCAGAGTCAATGTGCAGGGGTACCAGGGGTACCAGGTAGTAACATGTCTATCAGAGTCAATGTGCAGGGGTACCAGGGGGTACCAGGGGTACCAGGTAGTAACATGTCTATCAGAGTCAATGTGCAGGGGTACCAGGGGGTACCAGGTAGTAACATGTCTATCAGAGTCAATGTGCAGGAGTACCAGGGGGTACCAGGGGTACCAGGTAGTAACATGTCTATCAGAGTCAATGTGCAGGGGGGGCACCAGGTCTATCAAGTCAATGTGACTATAGGGTACCAGGTAGTAACCTGAGTAGGGGTACCAGGTAATCACATGACTATATACAGGGAGTACCTGTGCAGTCAATGGTACCAGGTAATAACATGACTATATACAGGGAGTACCTGTACCGAGTCAATGTGCAGGGGTACCAGGTAGTAACATGACTATATACAGGGAGTACCTGTACCGAGTCAATGTGCAGGGGTACCAGGTAGTAACATGTCTATCAGAGTCAATGTGCAGGGGTACCAGGGGGTACCAGGTAATAACATGTCTATCAGAGTCAATGTGCAGGGGTACCAGGTAATAACATGACTATATACAGGGAGTACCTGTACCGAGTCAATGTGCAGGGGTACCAGGTAATAACATGACTATATACAGGGAGTACCTGTACCGAGTCAATGTGCAGGGGTACCAGGTAATAACATGACTATATACAGGGAGTACCTGTACCGAGTCAATGTGCAGGTGTACCAGGTAATAACATGACTATATACAGGGAGTACCTGTACCGAGTCAATGTGCAGGGGTACCAGGTAGTAACATGTCTATCAGAGTCAATGTGCAGGGGTACCAGGTAATAACATGTCTATCAGGGAGTATCGGTACAGAGTCAATGTGCAGGGGTACCAGGTAATAACATGACTATATACATGGAGTACCTGTACCGAGTCAATGTGCAGGGGTACCAGGTAATAACATGTCTATCAGGGAGTATCGGTACAGAGTCAATGTGCAGGGGTACCAGGTAATAACATGACTATATACATGGAGTACCTGTACCGAGTCAATGTGCAGGGGTACCAGGTAATAACATGTCTATCAGGGAGTATCGGTACAGAGTCAATGTGCAGGGGTACCAGGTAATAACATGTCTATCAGAGTCAATGTGCAGGGGTACCAGGTAATAACATGTCTATCAGGGAGTATCGGTACAGAGTCAATGTGCAGGGGTACCAGGTAATAACATGACTATATACATGGAGTACCTGTACCGAGTCAATGTGCAGGAGTACGAGGTAATTGAGGTAGCTATGTACATATAGGTAGGGTTACTAGGGTTAAAGTAACTAGGAAACAGGATAGATGCAGTAGCAACAGTTTGTGTGTGTGTGTGTGTGTGTGTGTGTGTGTGTGTGTGTGTGTGTGTGTGTGTGTGTGTGTGTGTGTGTGTGTGTGTGTGCATAGTCAGTGCAAGAGTTAGTGCAAAAACAACACACACACACACTGAACTCTACCCCCACACACACACACACACACACTGGACTCTACCCACACACACACACACACTGGACTCAACCCACACACACACACACACACAACACACACTGGACTCTACCCACACACACACACACTGGACTCTACCCACACACACACACACACTGGACTCTGACCCCCCCCACACACACACACACACACACACTGGACTCCACCCACACACACACACACACTGGACTCTACCCCCCACACACACACACACAGACACTGGACTCTACCCCCCCCACACACACACACACTGGACACACACACACTCACACACACACACACACACTGGACTCTACCCACACACACACACTGGACTCTACCACCCCCCCCCACAGACACACACACACACACTGGACTCTACCTCCACACACACACACACACACACTGGACTCTACCCACACACACACACACACTGGACTCTACCCCCACACACACACACACACACTGGACTCTACCCACACACACACACACACTGGACTCTACCCACACACACACACACACACTGGACTCTACCCCCCCCACACACACACACACACACACTGGACTCTACCCACACACACACACACACACACACTGGACTCTACCCACACACACACACACACACACACACTGGACTCTACCCACACACACACACACACACACACACTGGACTCTACCCACACACACACACACACACACACACTGGACTCTACCCACACACACATACACACACTGGACTCTACCCACACACACATACACACACACGTTGCAGTGCCAGGTAATAGCTCTCACTGGAACAAATCAAATCAACGTGTTAACTGTTTCAGACAGAGTGCACTTCCAAAGATGAATGACCTGTTTTTAGATACTAATCTTTCTGTTTTGATTTGTGGTGAATGTGACAGGAGCTGCAGGATCGCATCGATGAGCTTCAAGCAGAGCTGCAGGAGTACCACAACCTGGGCCGCACCTCTCAGCTCTGTCTCAAACCCTCTCTCTCTGAGGACCTGGAGAGTAAGAGTCCTGGCATGGAGTCAGACCCAGGTACGTACAAATCATTTAATCAAATGTATTTTATAAAGTCCTTTTCGTAACATCAGATTTCACAAAGGGCTTTACAGATACCCCTGCCTAAAACTCCAACGGGCTTTACAGACACCCCTGCCTAAAACTCCAACGGGCTTTACAGAGACCCCACCTAAAACTCCAACGAGCTTTACAGACACCCGGCCTAAAACTCCAACGGGCTTTACAGACACCCCTGCCTAAAACTCCAACGAACTTTACAGACACCCGGCCTAAAACTCCAACGAGCTTTACAGACACCCCTGCCTAAAACTCCAACGAGCAATGCGGAGGCAGAAATATAGCACAACATAGGTTCCATCCCAAATGTTAGCCCCTTGGACCCTGGTGGTAAGTAGCACTGTAATATATTCATGCCCATATCTCATCCTCATCCAATATAGTGTTTAGGGGGGAATCTGTTTGAGCAATGCAAGATGGAAAATCTTGATCACCTAATGAGTAGTTATTTGGGATGCAAGGTGATATGTAGATCAGTGATTCTGGCAAATGCAATGCGCCTCCCATAGTCTGTTCTCGACTTGGGGACTGTGACGAGACCTCTGGTGGTGCTAGGATTCTGCTTCTGCATTGGCTAGTCTTTTGTGGGTTTTTTAGGCTGGTAATCTGTAAACCACTTTGTGACAGCTGCGGATTTAAAAAAAAGGGGCTTTATAAAATAAATTTGATTGATTTGAGTGTCTCCAGGTCTAGGCTCAGAGGAGGGCCAGCCGTTGTTCAACATGAGCCTGGAGGCAGAGATGATGCTGGAGCGGCTGAAAGAGAAGCACCTCCGAGAGATGGAGGAGCTACAGGCTCAGCTGGAGAGCAAGGTGACCGATTCATATCTAGCAGTGTTTCAACCGTATTCTTAAACCATGCCATGTTTACCTTCTCAGAGATTTGATGTAGCTAGATGGGGCTAGATAGATAGATCTCACTCCTTTTGTATTTTTTTTGTGATTTTCGATTGGACCGTTGTTGCGGCTGTGTAAGGGAGGCGAAGTGCAGGTGCAGGAGAGCAGAGAGTAGAGTTAACAGGCGCACTTTTATTCCGGTCAAGAAATAGGCACAAAATGACATCAATGTGCCCCCAAAAAAACACGGAACATGATACTAAAGTCTAGCGCGAGAACATACTCACATAACAATAAACAATTACACACAAAGACATGGAGGGGAACGGAGGACTAAATACATGCAGTGTGATTATGGAATGAAAACCAGGTGTGTATGAAACAAGACAAAACAAATGGAACAATGAGAAATGGAGCGGCGATGGCTAGAAAGCCGGTGACGTCGAACGCCGAACGAACAAGGAGAGGAGCCGACTTCAGCAGAAGTCGTGACAACCGTAGTAGTAGTAGTAGTAGTAGTAGTAGTAGTAGTAACAAGGATGATAGGGGGGAGTAGAGTCATAGGGCTGTGGGTTGGAGCCAAACCCTGACTAGATGGGTGCCGTTGGACCACACAGGTTTTTTTGTCCCAGAGACGGATCTGATTTAGCTACATTGGATTTTTCCCCCGTGTCATTGCAGGTGAGTGAGTTTGACCAGAAGGTGGAGGAGCAGAAAGCCGACCTGGAGGCCCAGAAGGTAGCGTCCCTGCAGTACCTGGAGGAGATCCAGGTGTGTGTACATGTATAATCATTTATTTTGCTACTGAAGTTTATAACACACTGTAAATTAAATCTTTGAGTCATGAATACACTGTTTTTATAAGTTCATGTGAACTGGGCATCCTGAAGATACAATAGACTTTAATAACAAAATCAATAATTCCAGGCACTACGAGGGGAGATGTCCGTCATCCAGAACCGAGCCCTGGAGCTTCAGGCCCAACTAGACAATGCTGAGGAGGAGCGGGCCGGTCTAGAGCAGAGACAGGCTGGGGTGAAGGAGAAGCAGGAGCACCAGGAGGAGGAGGTGAGTGGCTTAGTTGATAAAGGCATGGAGCTAACAATGCTAGGGTTGTGGGTTCGATTCCTACTCGGCCAACCGTATGAAAATACGAGGGGAGATGTCCATCATCCAGGACCGAGCCCTGGAGCTTCAGGCCCAACTAGACAATGCTGAGGAGGAGCGGGCTGGTCTAGAGCAGAGACAGGCTGGGGTGAAGGAGAAGCAGGAGCACCAGGAGGAGGAGGTGAGTGGCTTAGTTGATAAAGGCATGGAGCTAACAATGCTAGGGTTGTGGGTTCGATTCCTACTCGGCCAACCGTATGAAAATGGAAGCACTCACTGAAGTAAGTCCCCCTTTTTTTTAGAGCGTCTGCCAAATGGCATATAGATACAGTTGAAGTCATAAGTTTACATACACTTAGGTCGAAGTCATTAAGTCTCGTTTTTCAACCACTCCACAAATTTCCTGTTAACAAACTATAGTTTTGGCAAGTCGGTTAGGACATCTACTTTGTGCATGACACAAATAATTTTTCTAAGATTTTTGTTGACAGACAGATTATTTTACTTAAAATTCAGTTTATCAGAATTCCAGTGGGTCAGAAGTTTACATACACTAAATTGACTGTGCCTTTAAACAGCTTAGAAAATTCTAGAAAATGATGTCATTGCTTTAGAAGCTTCTGATAGGCTAATTGACATAATTTGAGTCGATTGGAGGTGTACCTGTGGCTGTATTTCAAGGACTACTTTCAAACTCAGTGCCTCTTTGCTTGACATCATGGGAAAATCAAAAGAAATCAGCCAAGACCTTAGAAAAAACATTGTAGACCTCAACAAGTCTGGTTCATCCTTGGGAGCAATTTTCAAACGCCTGAAGGTACCACATTCATCTGTACAAACAATAGTATGCAAGTATAAACACCATGGGACCACACAGCTGTCATACCGCTCAGGAAGGAGAATCGTTCTGTCTCCTAGAGATTAACTTACTTTGGTGCGAAAAGTGCAAATCAATCCCAGAACAACAGCAAAGGACATTGTGAAGAAACAGGTACAAAAGTATCTATATCCACAGTAAAACGAGTCCCATATCGACATAACCTGAAAGGCCGCTCAGCAAGGAAGAAGCCACTGCTCCAAAACCGCCATAAAAAAAGCCATACTACGGTTTGCAACTGCACATGGGGACAAATATCGTACTTTTTGGAGAAATGTCCTTTGGTCTGATGTAACAGAAATAGAACTGTTTGGCCATAATGACCATCGTTATGTTTTGAAGCTTGCAAGCCAAAGAACACCATCCTAACCGGGATGCACGGGGGTGGCAGCATCATGTTGTGGGGGTGCTTTGCTGCAGGAGGGACTGGTGCACTTCACAAAATAGATGGCTACATGTAGAATGAAAATTATGTGGATATATTGAAGCAACATCTCAAGACATCAGTTAGGAAGTTAAAGCTTGGTCGCAAATGGGTCTTCCAAATGGACAATGACCCCAAGCATACTTACAAAGTTGTGGCAAAATGGCTTAAGGACAACAAAGTCAAGGTATTGTAGTGGCCATCACAAAGCCTTGACCTCAATCCCATAGAAAATGTGTGGGCAGAACTGAAAAAGCGTGTGCGAGCAAGGAGGCCTACAAACCTGACTCAGTTACACAAGCTCTGTCAGGAGGAATGGGCCAAAATTCACACAACTTATTGTGGGAAGCTTGTGGAAGGCTACCCAAAAGTTTTGACCCAAGTTAAACCATTTCAAGGCAATGCTACCAAATACTAATTGAAGGTATGTAAACTTCTGACCCACTGGGAATGTGATGAAAGAAATAAAAGCTGAAATAAATCATTCTCTCTACTATTATTCTGACATTTCACATTCTTAAAATAAAGTGGTGATCCTAACTGACCTAAAACAGGGAATTTTTTACTAGGATTAAATGTCAGGAATTGTGAACAACTGAGTTTAAATGTATTTGGCAAACAGGCTGACCACACCGCTCGCGTCGCATGTGCGAGCGTTGCAAAATAAATGTAGAAATCTATATTATTCAATTATTGCACTCCACACGCTCGTTGCCAAGGGCTAAAATAGAAGTCAGTTCTATTTCTGACTCAGATTGCACTGCAAGTCCTGCCTCTCCCATCTCCTCATTTGTTTATAGAAGCAGGTACCCACATGCCATCTCCTCATTGGTTATACCCACGTAGGTGACTGAAAGAACAACGAGGTCAGTGGCGGTAATGCACCTAATCTATGAAAGTGGAAGGATGAGAGATGACTAGAAACGATTCAGTTGACCGTTTTATGTGTGGATTAGTTGTCGGAGTAGAGGACCATGTGCATTTCAGGGAAAAATAACAACTCAATGTTTATGTCCCAGGACAAATTAGCTAGCAACAGCAAGCTAGCTAGCTAGCTAAATTGCCATAAATGTTTAATGCTTTTCGACCAGTCCCCAAATTAATGTAATTGGTTCAGAGTTTATTTTGATATTTTAACCTGCATGTCGTGATCGTGAGTGTTTGCTGTTGGGGGGACAAAATAAATGTATGTTTGATGGTGCACGCAGCCAGTTTGGGTTCCGTGTAAGGTGTATGTAAACTTCCAACTTCAACTGTAACTATTCCTCAGGTTGTTGCTGTAAATGAGAATGTGTTCTCAGTCAACGTACCTGGTTAAAAAATAAGTGTAAATATACAAATATGTATTATTCTATTAGGTGAGCAGCCTGAGACAGGAGCTCCTGGAGTCCCGCATCCAGATTTCTGACCTGGAGGAGCAGCTGAAAGTCCTGGAGGCCCAACAAGCGAAGGCTGAGCTGGGCCTGGACACAGAGATGCAGGAGCTGAGGAAACTTCACGCCTTGGAACTCAACAAGCTGGACGTGCAGCATGACAACATCCTTCAGGTCAGGCTGGAAGAAGAGAAGGGGAATCTACAGGAGGAGCGGGAGAAGGTAGAGAGGAAACTGTTAGAGGAGTGGGAGAGGGAGAAGATGGAGTTACAGCAGAGCCACGAGGAGACGATGAAGGCTAGGATAGAGGAGGTGAGTTTGAAGTTCCAGGCAGAGCGAGAGGAGTTAGAGATGCGACTCACAGAGGAGTGGGAGAGGGAGAAGGCTCAGCTGGATGAGCAGAGTAACGAGTCGCTCCAGACCGTGTTAGAGGAGGAGATGTTACGTCTAGTCAAGGAGCAGGACAGTAGGGAGATACGGCTCACTGAGCAGTGGGAGCTGGAACAAGTTCAGCTCAAGGAGTGTCTGGAGGAGACTCTCCTCACCCGGTTGGCGGAGGAGAATCTGAAGCAGCAGGAGCAGCAGGAGGAGGTGGAGAAGAGGCTCAGGGAGGACTGGGACAGGGAGAGACTCCAGCTGGAGGAGGACTATGAGGGGATGCTCCAGGAGCAGCTGCAGGAGGACAGGGAGAGGCTTGCGGGAGAGAAGGAGGAGGTGGAGAAGAGGCTGCAGCAGATGATGGAGGAGGAGAAGGAGCGCCTGGAGGAGGTCCACAGACAGGCCGTGCAGGAACTGAGTGCCAAACACAGTGAGGAGAGGGAACAGCTCAGCGGTCTGCTGGACAAACTGCGAGAGGAAATCGCTGAGGAAAGGTAAGACTGTTCTTAAATGGTCCCAGCATTGTCCATGAAAACCTTAATCATATTTACTTAAATGTAGTGAACCACTTGACAATTGTAACTACAGCTATGCTATGGAAGTAGATTTAGGTGAGTATTTCTGAGGGTGTGGGAACTGTGGTCCATAACTCTTGCTGATTAACCATGTACAGGAAAGAACTAGAGAGCCACTTTTCCCAGAAAATCAGGGAGGTGGAGGCCCGGTTCTCAGGCGACCAAGACGCTGTCGCAGAGCGCTTCCAAACCGACGTTTCCAACCTGGAGAAGCACTATCAGAGCGAGCTGAAGGCACTCACTGACAACCACGCTGAGCAGAAAACCAAATGGGATGCAGAAACAGAGGAAGCCCTTCAGAAAGCTGAAGAGCAGAGGAGAGTTCTGCAGGAAACCAGAGAACAAGAGCGAGAGACCATCACCCAGGACCTGGTGAAAGAGAGGGAGCTGCTAGAGAGTGTCCATAAGGAAGAGATGGGCGCATTGGTTGCGAAGAACCATGAACTCCAAAAGGAGCTGGAGAGTTTCATCAGTTTAGCCCAGACCAAAGAGATTGAGCTGAGTAGGCAGCTGAATGATCTTCACAATAGGCTGCAGGAGAACCTGGACACTAAAGACGAGCTTCTGGCCAAGTCTGAGAAGAAAGCCCAGGAGATCGAGCTTCTGCTTAACCAGGCCGTGGAGGACTTCAAGCAGGAGAGGGCAGAACTTCAGGGAAACCTTTCTGAATTAGAGGTGAGGCACTCCTTGGCTGAGAAGCAGCTTGAGGAGATGAGTGAGCTGCTCTCAGAACATGATAACCAGAAGTTGAAGATCAAAGAACTGGAGAATCTCCTGAGACAGGCAGCTGTGGACTTTCAGTTTGAGAGGCTGGAGCTACAAGAGAACATCTCAGACCTGGAACTGAAGCTGAAGGAGAGCCGTCCTTCCTCCGACCTGCAGGACAATGAGAAAGGAGAGCTTCTGGTCGAGAGAGACCAGCTTAGTATTAGAATTCAGGAAATCGAGAATGAGCTCAACCAACTTCTAGACTCTGCAGACATAACCGGGGGCAAAGAAATGGGAGAATCAAATGAAGTAAATGTAGCACCACTAGGAGAGGAACATATAGAGGCTGCAGCTCTTGAAGAACAAGTGGGTTCAGAACACATTACCGTTAGTGATGAGACATGTGACAATGTTGTTCCAGAGGACTGTGAAGGCCTTGACATAGAATATGTATTCCCTATGGAGCAGGGACCAAATGACAAAGTTGAGATTATTACTGTATCACCTCATGAGATGGAGATTTCTGAGAACATCATTGCAGAAGTTTGTGATCAAGAAATAACTGTTACCTCAGACAACCTGAATGTCTTAGTAGAGGCATCTGAAACCTGTGGTGAACAAGGACAAGATGATGAGGTGGAGATGATACCTGAAAGTCCAAATAGGTTAGAGGAATGTCCTGAAGACACCATAACTCTTCATTTTGATGGGACATGTGATGATGAAACTACTGTGGACGATGGCCCAGACCCAGTGGTCGAATCTGTTGCCGTTGAGGAGCAAGCACAAGATGACAACGCTAGTGAGGGAAGGATGAATGCTGAAACCTCTGAAGACATTGAGGTATGTCCTGAAAACATTATCAGTGTTGAGGCATGCAATGGTGAAGTCGCTGCTATTCCAGAAGAATGCCAAGACCTTGTTGAGGAATCCCAATCGTCTGAATGCCAATGTCAGGCTGAGGACAACATGGACGAAGACACTAACGATGACATTGTAGCAATGTCCATTCCAGAGGAGAAACCTCAAAGTGATGACATTGATGGAGATGTCTGTCCCTCTGAGATTAAGTGTGAAGACTCCTCCCCTGATAAGATTGGACAGAATGATGCTAGTGTACAAGAAACTGTTTTCGATGATAAGCCTGAAGAGGAGGAACTTCAAGATGATCTGATTAATGAAGAAGTGAAGAGTTTTGTGTCTCTGGTTGTCTCTTCAGCCCTAGAGGAGATGGGTCATGACACTGACGATACCAAAGAGGCTTGTCTTTTCGAGGAAACTCAAGATCTAGAGAAAAAGCCTGTGGAACTGATTCCTCAGCTGCAGCAGAGGTGCGAAGAAGCAGTGAATGAGCAAGATGACTGTATCCGTGAGATCCTGGAGCTCCATGAGCAAGTCAGTCAGTTGGAGAGCGAGACCAGTCTTCTGGCTCAGCTACAGAGCCAGTATGACACTGCCACTGAGGAGAACCTGGCGCTACAGCAGAAGATCTCCGAGCTTCAGCAGAAGTCGGATGCACTAGAGAGTCTTTCAGCAGAAAACGATCAGCAAGCTTTAGAGAAAAACGGCACCCTCAAAGCTCAGGCCAACGAGATCAAGGTGACGTCTTCAGATATGACCTCGCTTCAGATCCGATACGAGGAGTGTATCTGTGAAAACGCCAAGCTGGAGGAACAAAACTGTCGGCTGGAGAAGAGAGTTGTGGGCCTTGAGAGCAAGATGCACATCATCCAAGACTTCCAAGATCAGCAAGTAGCGTTGGTGGACGAGATCACCAGGATGAGAGAGGAGAATTGTAAGCTGACTGAGCTAGTCAGCGAGTTAGAGAGGCAGGATGAGATTCTCATGGCTCTGCAGCTGGAGGCCGAGTCCGAGGAAGATGCCACCACAGAACAAGAACAAGAGTCCTTCCTGGACCTCAACTCCCAACTGGAGGCTAAGATACAAGTGGTGTCAGAGCTGGAGGACTGCTGCACGGAGTTCGAGAATCAGAACGCCAAGCTCCGCAGAGCCCTAACAGACCTGCAGGACAAGTCGCTGAAGATGCATGAAAAGATGCAGACCCATAGGTAACTTGGAGATGTATGATCCCAGTTACCGACCCTTTGCACCTGCTGCTTTCTGAATCCCATCCCTGCTGCAATATTGTGCTTGGCTTATTAATGCTGTCATTGGCTAACGCAACTTCATGTGGCACCAGAAGTAGTGCTGTCATTGGCTAACGCAACTTCCTGTGGCACTAGATGTAGTGCTGTCATTGGCTAACGCAACTTCCTGTGGCACTAGATGTAAGTGCTGTCATTGGCTAACACAACTTCCTGTGGCACTAGATGTAAGTGCTGTCATTGGCTAACGCAACTTCCTGTGGCACTAGATGTAAGTGCTGTCATTGGCTTATTAATGTAACTTCCTGTAGCATTGCTGTGACGTCTGTGTTTTGAAGTAGATCTGTCAATTCTCTTGTAATTCATATTTCTAGTTCAGAAAGTTGCATGTGAAGCAACAGCTATAATAACAGGCCATGTGGTGGCCTTGCAACTGAACAATCCCACCCTGTTGCTATGCAACACCCTTTGTGGAACTGCCCTGTCCTGTCATTGGTGCATGTTGTTTGTAGACTACTAGAGCACATCTACCCCCTGATATATATGGGGTTCTGCTTTTAAACACCTCAATTAATGGTTCAGTTTACTTTATATACTTAATTCTCTCTGTGTTAACAACATTTTAACAAACTCTTAATTAGTCTACAAAACAGGAATAATGTGATGAAGGTTGTGTTTTATCAAATCAGCTAGCATAGAGACTTGAGGTCTTCTGTTGGCTGATGTGGTTTCTTCTTGTTGGCTGTAGGAATGAGGCGGGTCGTTTAGCAGAGGAGAACCTCTTACTCAGACACAAGATCTCCGTGCTGAAGGAAGAGGACCTGAGAGAGACCCGGGAGGAGACGATGTAAGAAACATCATGCCAATATACGATATTAAAACATATTAAGCCCCCGGTCCCAGAAATGTTGGTCCGCCCTCACCCCACAAACATTTCCCCTGGGATTTCCCGTGGTATTACTGTATGGTGTAGGTTTCATGTCATTGGGTCATATGAATTGACACTTCCCTCTCCCCTACCTTAGCTTGAAACTGGAGCGTTTCAGGAAGGAGAAGATATCTGCACAAAAGAAAGCAGAGAGTTTCAAGAGACAGGTAAGACTAAAGTAAACCAACTCAAAATTTGACCCTATAACATGGTTCTCCTCTATATGTGGCTGTTTCTAAAGCCTATGTAGCTTGATTTCAAGAAAGACCTGTAGTAGAGCCATCAGCAATAAAGAGCTAATCTAATATCTCTGTCTGTGTCAGACATGGCACCCTATTCCCTATATAGTGCACTACTTTTGGCACCGGGCCTGGTCAAAAGTAGTGCACTATGTAGGTAATATAGGGTACCGTTTCTGATGCACAACGACATCCAGTAGAGGCACCCACACGAGAAAACAAGTCCTGACCTTTCACCTCGGTAAGGTGTATTTTATACTGTAATGAGCTAACCTAAATCCCCCCCCCACCACCATTGTAGATCTCTGAGCTGCGTCTCCGCAGTCAGCAGCTGGAGGATGAGAACGGGCTGCTGTCGGAGAAGAACGCCCAGAATGCAGCAGGAGTGGAGGGGTTGAGCCAACAGCTGGGGGAACTGCTCAGACAGAGTGAGAGACAGGAGGCTGTCAGAGACCAGCAGCACAATGAACCAGAGGACAACAGGACCAAGGTAAAACTGTCAGAGTCCATTTTCAGGCTTTTTCATAATTAGTATTTGTTCGATTCCTTGCTCTTCGCTCCTCGCCTCTTCCTCAAAAGGCATTGTACAAGAAGATTCAAGGTCCCTGCCTTCTTCTCGGATGCGTTTTGAGTAGGAAGCGAGAAAAGGTCCCTGCTCTCTGGCCTTCTTCTCCGATGCGTTTTGAGTAGGAAGCGAGTTATGCGGATAGTAGAAATAGAGCAAAGACATATTGAGGGAAAAGTATTGGATTCCTATTGGCTAACGACTTGTGTCAGATGGCAGTGTGTGCGTCTGCCCTGGAGGCGGAGCTAACCAACGCTGTGGAAGGGACTGTACTACTAGAGGAGGGCAAGGCCCAGCTGGTGCTACAAATCACCACCCTCCGCGATAAGGTGAGACATGAGCAGAGAAACATCAGGGGTGTTTGAATATCTATAGAACTCTGTGTGTGTGTGTGTGTGTGTGTGTGTGTGTGTGTGTGTGTGTGTGTGTGTCTGTCTGTGTGTGTCTGTCTGTGTGTGTGTGTGTGTGTGTGTCTCTGTCTGTGTGTGTCTGTCTCTGTCTGTGTGTCTGTCTGTCTGTGTGTGTGTGTGTGTGTGTCTGTCTCTGTCTGTGTGTGTGTGTGTCTGTCTCTGTCTGTGTGTGTGTGTGTGTGTGTCTCTGTCTGTGTGTGTGTGTCTGTCTCTGTGTGTGTGTGTGTGTGTGTCTGTCTCTGTCTGTGTGTGTGTGTGTGTGTGTGTGTGTGTGTTATAGGTAACGCCTGTAAAGATTGAGTATTTATTAAGATAGAAAGTTACAATTAGAAAGGCGAAATGGATAAGGAGGGAAATATGAAGGCACAGATGGGGTTTGAATGCAATGTGAGACGTGTGTGTAGTATTTTAGGTGTGGTACTTACTTTACCACACTCCTCTTCCCTGTGTCCATCTGTAGGTGGCTAAGATGGGGGCTGTGGAGTGCCAGTTCTCCCTCCTCCTGCAGGAACACAAGGCTTTGGAGAAACTAACCCAGGGATTACGCAATCAGCTTGCCAAGTCTCAGGAGAGGGTAAGGATGCTCTGTTCAGTCTGGCAACCTTTGACTCTTGCCTTGTTTCCTGTCAACCACTTATGACACTGCTATAGTCTATAATTCAACGTGTCGCTACTTTCATTCCAAGTTGTCGTCATTTAGAATGTCTGTTCTATGTGTGTCAAGCCAAAGACAAATTTGTCACGTGGACAATAAAGTTTTTCCGAATTCATTCTGATTTGTTAGAATTATGACCAAAGTATTCTCTTCCTCTTTCAGACTCATGTGTTGGATGAAAGTCTCCAGTCTGTTAACCTCCAGAATGCCCGTCTCAAGTCAGACCTCCGCGTGTCACAGCAGGAGAAGGACGCCCTCAAACAGGAAGTGATGTCACTGCACAAACAGCTGCAGAATGCCAACGATAAGGTAAGGCCTTCTTTTGACGACACGCTGGGTGGGTGGGTGGTTGGTTCGCTGGTTGGTTGTTTAGGTGGGTAATTGGTTCGTTGGCTGGGTGGATGGTTGATTGGTTGGTTGTTTAGGTGGGTAATTGGTTTGTTGGCTGGGTGGATGGTTGATTGGTTGGTTGTTTAGGTGGGTAATTGGTTCGTTGGCTGGGTGGATGGTTGATTGGTTGGTTGTTTAGGTGGGTAATTGGTTCGTTGGCTGGGTGGTTGTTTAGGTGGGTAATTGGTTCATTGGCTGGGTGGGTGGTTGATTGGTTGGTTGTTTAGGTGGGTAATTGGTGGGTGGTTGTTGGTTGTTTAGGTGGATTGGTGGGTGTTTGAGGTGGGTAATTGGTTAATTGTTGGCTGGGTGGATGGTTGTTTAGGTGGTTAATTGGTTCGTTGGCTGGGTGGATGGTTGATTGGTTGGGCTGATTGGTGGTTGTTTAGGTGGGTAATTGGTTCATTGGGTGGTTGTTTAGTGGTTCATTGGCTGGGTGGGTGGTTGATTGGTTGGTTGTTTAGGTGGGTAATTGGTTAGTTGGCTGAGTGGTTGTTTAGGTGGGTAATTGGTTCGTTGGCTGGGTGGGTGGTTGATTGGTTGGTGTGGTGACATTCATTAAAGTTATTTCTTTAAAGTTATATACACCTCGTCTTTAACCAGACACCCTGTGGCAAAACACCCAAACCAGGGAGCCAGCTCAGCTACATTTCTGATTGGTTGATTAGACAAGCCGGATAGACCTGTGGTGATTCAACTATCCACATTGGCACCTATATTTATCATCTAGTAACCTTTTATGTCAATTAGTATCACCAAATAAAATGACTACAGCATAAAAAATACAATTACTAGATCTAGTGAAATTGCTGTGGTCTGAGGGGCTTTGTCCTTTCCGGTAATTATTCAGTCCAGGTGTCCTGACCTCAATGAGATTGATTGGTTAAATAAAAATGTAGTTATTTCTAAGGGGCAGAGAATGCTCAGCCTGGTTGTTTCCTTAAATCAGAACCAGGTTCTGGAGATGGCCCTGCACTCCAGCGGATACCAGAGCCAGCACAAGAAGTTGTACCGGGATGAGCTGGCCAGGTTGGTGGAACAGGAACAGCAGCTGCTGAGGCAGGAGAACGAGAGGCTGACCATGGAGCTCCACAACACCAAGGACGACCTTCACCACAGCAGGGACAAGGTGAGATAACAGAGGCAAATAAAATGCAGACATAATCAAATTGGTTTTGATGTCTCAAGGTCTAGGGGCCAGTATTTTCTCCAGACACAGAGCTTTTAATGGAGATTCTGAGCTGAGCGTGGATTTCAGTCAAGGTCTAGGGGCCAGTATTTTCTCTAGACACAGAGCTTTTAATGGAGATTCTGAGCTGAGCGTGGATTTCAGTCAGGGTCTAGGCTTTAATGTGTGTCCAGGAAACCGTCCCCGTTACGTTCTAGAGATGTTATAGAACCGTACACCCTGCATATGCATACCTTTTGAAACTCTGTGTTGTCTTTCCACAGACGCGTCAGCTGGAGGCAGCCATCTTAACCGTGATGCAGCAGAAACAGCAGGGCCAGTCCAGTGTGGTGAAGACTGTGGAACAGGAGAAGACTGCTCTGAAGAGAGAGCTGAACGTGATGCATCAGGAGCTACTCACTGCTCAGAACAAGGTCCTTTATACAGGAGGATCTGTTATTATATTTATGTATACTGTTATGATTTTTTAGATCGTTTCTTTCACGTTTTATTTGAAATTCAGACATTTCATAACAGTACGTTATTTTATTTTTTATTGATAACAAATTTTCTTTGATTATTAATTGGATAAACTTAATGTCGAAAATATGGAAAACAAAACTCACAACAATGCTTACTTCCCACCTACCTTCCATTCATATTTAACATGTATTTCTGAAGCTGTTCTCACTTTTTGACAATGGGTTTGTTATGTTTGTTATGTCTTTCCTTTTTCTCTCACGGCCTTGTGTGGTGGTTGTCAGGTGTGTGAGGTCCAGAGAGAGCTGGAGAGTCTTCGTCAGGAGAACGAAGGTCTGAAGACCCAACAGGCCCAGCTACAGGCACGGCTTCTGGAGGTCAGTTCTCTACCGACCTTCCCTAACTTCCCCCACACATACGCTCCTCTCATCTAATCTCACTGCATCTGTCTTTCCCTGTAAAAACACCTGGACCTTCCCTAACTTCCCCCACACATACGCTCCTCTCATCTAATCTCACTGCATCTGTCTTTCCCTGTAAAAACACCTGGACCTTCCCTAACTTCCCCCACACATACGCTCCTCTCATCTAATCTCACTGCATCTGCCTTTCCCTGTCAAACACCTGGACCTTCCCTAACTTCCCCCTACACACATATCTAATCTCACTACTCTTCTCTCATCTAATCTCACTGCATCTGTCTTTCCCTGTAAAAACACCTGGACCTTCCCTAACTTCCCCCACACATACGCTCCTCTCATCTAATCTCACTGCATCTGTCTTTCCCTGTAAAAACACCTGGACCTTCCCTAACTTCCCCCACACATACGCTCCTCTCATCTAATCTCACTGCATCTGCCTTTCCCTGTAAAAACACCTGGACCTTCCCCTAACTTCCCCCCACACATACGCTCCTCTCATCTAATCTCACTGCATCTGCCTTTCCCTGTCAAAAACACCTGGACCTTCCCTAACTTCCCTTTCCCTGTCAAACACACCTTCCCTAACTTCCCCACACATACGCTCTCATCTAATCTCACTACATCTGTCTTTCCCTGTAAAAACACCTGGACCTTCCCTAACTTCCCCCACACATACGCTCCTCTCATCTAATCTCACTACATCTGTCTTTCCCTGTCAAACACCTGGACCTTCCCTAACTTCCCCACATACATCTAATCTCACTGCATCTGTCTTTCCCTGTCAAACACCTGGACCTTCCCTAATCTCACTGCATCATCTAATCTCCTTTCTGCCTTTCCCCTGTCAAACACCTGGACCTTCCCTAACTTCCCCCTTTCACATACGCTCCTCTCTCTAATCTCACTGCATCTGTCTCACTGCAAAACTGTCTTTCCCTGTAAAAACTACCTGGACCTTCCCCCTGTAAAAACACCTGACCTTCCCTAACTTCCCCACACATACGCTCCTCTCATCTAATCTCACTGCATCTGCCTTTCCCTGTCAAACACCTGGACCTCCCTAATCTCATCTAATCATCATCTGTCTTTCCCTGTAAAAACACCTGGACCTTCCCTAACTTCCCCACACATACGCTCCTCTCATCTAATCTCACTGCACATCTGTCACACCTGCATCTGCCTTTCCCTGTCTGCCTTTCCCTGTCAAAACACCTGGACCTTCCCTAACTTCCCCCACACATACGCTCCTCTCATCTAATCTCACTGCATCTGTCTTTCCCTGTAAAAACACCTGGACCTTCCCTAACTTCCCCCACACATACGCTCCTCTCATCTAATCTCACTGCATCTGCCTTTCCCTGTAAAAACACCTGGACCTTCCCTAACTTCCCCCACACATACGCTCCTCTCATCTAATCTCACTGCATCTGCCTTTCCCTGTCAAACACCTGGACTCCCTTTTAATGTCTCCTTTTCTTCTTCTGTCGTTTTCTATAAAACTAGTTTTAAAACTACCATGTAACTCCAGTAGTTTTCCAGAAACACAGTTGGCCTGGCAACAGTTGGCCTGGCAACAGTTGGCCTGGCTCCTCCTGTCCTCACACTCATGTCCCTTTGACATAACCTTCCTTCCCACCCTACATTATGTCCTTTCTCTCTGTCTCTCTCTCTTCTCTCTCTTTTGGTCTCTCTTCTTTTCTCTGTGTCTCTCCTTGTCTCTCTCCTGACTGTCTGTCTGTCTGTCTGTCTGTGTCTCCAGGCCCTCCAAGTCCAGCTGGTTGGTCTGCTGCCCACATCCCCTCGCAGGATGCCTGGTGAGCGGAGAGAGCAACACCGCAGGGACGACCTCAACCCAGAGAACATACAGGTGAGAGAGAAAGAGATCAGTGCTACCCATCACATCCCGTAGCAGGCTAAACATGCCTCTAACTACAACTGAATCCTAATTCTATATGCCATTACTGCTCTTTGAATCAATATGCAGTTGGCATATCCGGTGATCTACAATCTGGCACTTAGTATACAGTATCATCACTCTCACTGTGTTCAACTCATTACTGACACATTCACACTTTACCGTTGATTATGGGAATACCTGGACCTTCTGATCTGCCTTGATTACACTCTGATGGGACCTGAACCTTCTGATCTGCCTTGATTACACTCTGATGGGACCTGGACCTTCTGATCTGCCTTGATTACACTCTGATGGGACCTGGACCTTCTGATCTGCCTTGATTACACTCTGATGGGACCTGGACCTTCTGATCTGCCTTGATTACACTCTGATGGGACCTGGACCTTCTGATCTGCCTTGATTACACTCTGATGTGACCTGGACCTTCTGATCTGCCTTGATTACACTCTGATGGGACCTGGACCTTCTGATCTGCCTTGATTACACTCTGATGTGACCTGGACCTTCTGATCTGCCTTGATTACACTCTGATGGGACCTGGACCTTCTGATCTGCCTTGATTACACTCTGATGGGACCTGGACCTTCTGATCTGCCTTGATTACACTCTGATGGGACCTGGACCTTCTGATCTGCCTTGATTACACTCTGATGTGACCTGGACCTTCTGATCTGCCTTGATTACACTCTGATGGGACCTGGACCTTCTGATCTGCCTTGATTACACTCTGATGGGACCTGAACCTTCTGATCTGCCTTGATTACACACTGATGGGACCTGGACCTTCTGATCTGCCTTGATTACACTCTGATGGGACTGGAACCACAAACACCTTGATTACACTCTGATGGGACCTGAACCACAAACACCTTGATTACACTCTGATGGGACTGGAACCACAAACACCTTGATTACACTCTGATGGGACTGGAACCACAAACACCTTGATTACACTCTGATGGGACCTGAACCACAAACACCTTGATTACACTCTGATGGGACTGGAACCACAAACACCTTGATTACACTCTGATGGGACTGGAACCACAAACACCTTGATTACACTCTGATGGGACTGGAACCACAAACACCTTGATTACACTCTGATGGGACCTGAACCACAAACACCTTGATTACACTCTGATGGGACCTGGAACCACAAACACCTTGATTACACTCTGATGGGACCTGAACCACAAACACATTGATTACACTCTGATGAGACCGGAACCACAAACACCTGACAAAATATCTCTCAATTTTTACTTTGGGGAATATAAATATTTGATAAGAGAAGTGACAAATGATGTATCTTTTCTATTCTACCTCAATAACAGTTGAGGAATATAAATATATTTTCTATTCTACCTCTATAACAGTTGGGTAATATAAATATATTTTCTATTCTACCTCAATAACAGTTGAGGAATATAAATATATGTTCTATTCTACCTCAATAACAGTTGATGAATATAAATATATTTTCTATTCTACCTCTATAACAGTCGAGGAATATAAATATATGTTCTATTCTACCTCAATAACAGTTGGGTAATATAAATATATTTTCTATTCTACCTCCATAACAGTTGATGAATATAAATATATTTTCTATTCTACCTCTATAACAGTTGAGGAATATAAATATATTTTATATTCTACCTCTATAACAGTTGGGTAATATAAATATATTTTCTATTCTACCTCTATAACAGTTGGGTAATATAAATATATTTTCTATTCTACCTCAATAACAGTTGAGGAATATAAATATATGTTCTATTCTACCTCTATAACAGTTGAGGAATATAAATATATTTTCTATTCTACCTCTATAACAGTTGAGGAATATAAATATATTTTCTATTCTACCTCTATAACAGTTGAGGAATATAAATATATTTTCTATTCTATCTATAACAGTTTTATAAATATATTTTCTATTCTACCTCAATAACAGTTGAATATAAATATATTTTCTATTCTACCTCTATAACAGTTGAGTAATGTAAATATATTTTCTATTCTACCTCTATAACAGTTGAGGAATATAAATATATTTTCTATTCTACCTCTATAACAGTTGAGGAATATAAATATATTTTCTATTCTACCTCAATAACAGTTGAGTAATGTAAATATATTTTATATTCTACCTCTATAACAGTTGAGGAATATAAATATATTTTCTATTCTACCGCTATAACAGTTGAGTAATGTAAATATATTTTCTATTATACCTCTATAACAGTTGAGGAATATAAATATATTTTCTATTCTACCTCAATAACAGTTGAGGAATATAAATATATTTTCTATTCTACCTCTATAACAGTTGAGTATAAATATATTTTCTATTCTACCTCAATAACAGTTGGGTAATATATATTTTTTCTATTCTACCTCTATAACAGTTGAGGAATATAAATATATTTTCTATTCTACCTCTATAACAGTTGAGGAATATAAATATATTTTATATTCTACCTCTATAACAGTTGAGGTAATATAAATATATTTTCTATTCTACCTCTATAACAGTTGAGGAATAAATATAAATATATTTTCTAAATATATTTTCTATTCTACCACTATAACAGTTGAGGAATATAAATATATTTTCTATTCTACCGCTATAACAGTTGAGGAATATAAATATATTTTATATTCTACCTCCATAACAGTTGAGGAATATAAATATATTTTCTATTCTACCTCTATAACAGTTGAGGAATATAAATATATTTTCTATTCTACCTCTATAACAGTTGGGTACTATATATATATTTTCTATTCTACCTCTATAACAGTTGAGTAAATAAATATATTTTCTATTCTACCTCTATAACAGTTGAGTAAATAAATATATTTTCTATTCTACCTCTATAACAGTTGAGTAATATAAATATATTTTCTATTCTACCCTCTATAACAGTTGAGTAATATAAATAATATAATAACAGTATAATTAAATTATTTTCTATTCTACCACTATAACAGTTTGGAATATAAATATATTTTCTATTCTACCTCTATAACAGTTGAGGAATATAAATATATTTTCTATTCTACCTCTATAACAGTTGGGTACTATATATATATTTTCTATTCTACCTCTATAACAGTTGAGTAAATAAATATATTTTCTATTCTACCTCTATAACAGTTGAGTAAATAAATATATTTTCTATTCTACCTCTATAACAGTTGAGGAATATAAATATATTTTCTATTCTACCTCTATAACAGTTGAGGAATATAAATATATTTTATATTCTACCAGTTGAGGAATATAAATATATTTTATATTCTACCTCTTTAACAGTTGAGGAATATAATTATATGTTCTATTCTACCTCTATAACAGTTGAGGAATATAAATATATTTTCTATTCTACCTCTATAACAGTTGAGGTATAAATATATTTTCTATATATTGATATTTATTTTTCTATTCTACCTCTATAACAGTTGAGTAAATAAATATATTTTCTATTCTACCTCTATAACAGTTGAGTAAATAAATATATTTTCTATTCTACCTCTATAACAGTTGAGGAATATAAATATATTTTATATTCTACCACTATAACAGTTTGGTAATATAAATATATTTTATATTCTACCTCTATAACAGTCGAGGAATATTAATATATTTTCTATTCTACCTCTATAACAGTTGGGTAATATAAATATATTTTCTATTCTACCACTATAACAGTTGAGTAATGTAAATATATTTTCTATTCTACCTCTATAACAGTAGAGGAATATAAATATATTTTCTAGTCTACCTCTATAACAGTTGAGGAATATAAATATATTTTCTATTCTACCACTATAACAGTTGAGGAATATAAATATATGTTCTATTCTACCTCTATAACAGTTGGGTACTATATATATATTTTCTATTCTACCTCTATAACAGTTGAGTAAATAAATATATTTTCTATTCTACCTCTATAACAGTTGAGTAAATAAATATATTTTCTATTCTACCTCTATAACAGTTGAGGAATATAAATATATTTTATATTCTACCACTATAACAGTTGAGTAATGTAATATAAATATATTTTATTTTCTACTACCTCTATAACAGTTGAGGAATATAAATATATTTTATATTCTACCTCTATAACAGTTGAGGAATATAAATATATGTTCTATTCTACCTCTATAACAGTTGGGTACTATATATATATTTTCTATTCTACCTCTATAACAGTTGAGTAAATAAATATATTTTCTATTCTACCTCTATAACAGTTGAGTAAATAAATATATTTTCTATTCTACCTCTATAACAGTTGAGGAATATAAATATATTTTCTATTCTACCTCTATAACAGTTGAGGAATATAAATATATTTTCTATTCTACCTCTATAACAGTTGAGGAATATAAATATATTTTATATTCTACCTCTTTAACAGTTGAGGAATATAATTATATGTTCTATTATACCTCTATAACAGTTGATGAATATAAATATATTTTCTATTCTACCTCTATAACAGTTGAGGAATATAAATATATTTTCTATTCTACCTCTATAACAGTTGAGGAATATAAATATATTTTCTATTCTACCTCTATAACAGTTGAGGAATATAAATATATTTTATATTGAGGAATATAAATATATTTTCTATTCTACCTCTATAACAGTTGAGGAATATAAATATATTTTATATTCTACCTCTTTAACAGTTGAGTAATGTAAATATATTTTCTATTCTACCACTATAACAGTTGGGTAATATTAATATATTTTCTATTCTACCACTATAACAGTTGGGTAATATTAATATATTTTATATTCTACCTCTTTAACAGTTGAGTAATGTAAATATATTTTCTATTCTACCACTATAACAGTTGGGTAATATTAATATATTTTATATTCTACCTCTTTAACAGTTGAGTAATGTAAATATATTTTCTATTCTACCACTATAACAGTTGGGTAATATTAATATATTTTATATTCTACCTCTATAACAGTTGGGTAATATTAATATATTTTCTATTTTACCACTATAACAGTTGGGTAATATTAATATATTTTATATTCTACCACTATAACAGTTGGGTAATATTAATATAGTAATATATTAGTAGTGAGGTTTATACTAGTATACTTACCACTATAACAGAATATAAATATATATTTTCATTCAATATGTTATTATTTTATTTCTGTAGCTGGAACATTTTGTCCTGGTTTCATCACTACACCACCTTCATCACTACACCACCTTCATCACTACACCACCTTCATCACTACACCACCTTCATCACTACACCACCTTCATCACTACACCACCTTCATCACTACACCACCTTCATCACTACACCACCTTCATCACTACACCACCTTCATCACTACACCAGCTTCATGTTTTCACAGAGGTGGTGATTATAGTCTGGGTGGGGTGATTATAGTCTGGGGAGGTGGTGATTATAGTCTGGGTGGGGTGATTATAGTCTGGGTGGGGTGATTATAGTCTGGGGAGGTGGTGATTATAGTCTGCGTGGGGTGATTATAGTCTGGGTGGGGGGTGATTATAGTCTGGGTGGGGTGATTATAGTCTGGGTGGGGGTATTATAGTCTGGGTGGGGGTGATTATAGTCTGGGTGGGGTTATTATAGTCTGGGGTGATTATAGTCTGGGTGGGGTGATTATAGTCTGGGTGGGGTGATTATAGTCTGGGTGGGGTGATTATAGTCTGGGTGGGGTGATTATAGTCTGGGGAGGGGGTGATTATAGTCTGGGGAGGTGGTGATTATAGTCTGGGTGGGGTGATTATAGTCTGGGTGGGGTGATTATAGTCTGGGTGGGGTGATTATAGTCTGGGTGGGGGTGATTATAGTCTGGGTGGGGGTGATTATAGTCTGGGGAGGTGGTGATTATAGTCTGGGTGGGGTGATTATAGTCTGGGGAGGGGTGATTATAGTCTGGGTGGGGGTGGTGATTATAGTCTGGGTGGGGTGATTATAGTCTGGAGGGTGATTATAGTCTGGGTGGGGTGATTATAGTCTGGGGGGGGTGATTATAGTCTGGGTGGGGTGATTATAGTCTGGGTGGGGTGATTATAGTCTGGGGAGGTGGTGATTATAGTCTGGGTGGGGTGATTATAGGGGTGGGGTGATTATAGTCTGGGTGGGGTGATTATAGTCTGGGAGGTGGTGATTATAGTCTGGGTGGGGTGATTATAGTCTGGGGAGGGGTGATTATAGTCTGGGTGGGGGGAGGGTGATTATAGTCTGGGGAGGTGGTGATTATAGTCTGGGTGGGGTGATTATAGTCTGGGTGGGGTGATTATAGTCTGGGTGGGGTGATTATAGTCTGGGGAGGGGTGATTATAGTCTGGGTGGGGTGATTATAGTCTGGGTGGGGTGATTATAGTCTGGGTGGGGTGATTATAGTCTGGGAGGGGTGATTATAGTCTGGGTGGGGGTGATTATAGTCTGGGAGGGGTGATTATAGTCTGGGTGGGGTGATTATAGTCTGGGAGGTGGTGATTATTGTCTGGGTGGGGTGATTATAGTCTGGGGGGGGTGATTATAGTCTGGGTGGGGTGATTATAGTCTGGGTGGGGTGATTATAGTCTGGGTGGGGTGGTGATTATAGTCTGGGTGATTATAGGGGTGATTATAGTCTGGGTGGGGTGATTATAGTCTGGGTGGGGTGATTATAGTCTGGGGGGGGTGATTATAGTCTGGGGGGTGATTATAGTCTGGGTGGGGTGATTATAGGGGTGGGGTGATTATAGTCTGGGTGGGGGTGATTATAGTCTGGGAGGGGTGATTATAGTCTGGGTGGGGTGATTATAGTCTGGGTGGGGTGATTATAGTCTGGGGAGGGGGTGATTATAGTCTGGGTGGGGTGATTATAGTCTGGGTGGGGGTGATTATAGTCTGGGGAGGTGGTGATTATAGTCTGGGTGGGGTGATTATAGTCTGGGGAGGTGGTGATTATAGTCTGGGGAGGGGTGATTATAGTCTGGGTGGGGTGATTATAGTCTGGGTGGGGTGATTATAGTCTGGGGAGGTGGTGATTATAGTCTGGGTGGGGGTGATTATAGTCTGGGGAGGGGTGATTATAGTCTGGGTGGGGTGATTATAGTCTGTGTGGGGTGATTATAGTCTGGGTGGGGTGATTATAGTCTGGGTGGGATGAAGGTACGTGGTGATACTGGACTGTTCATGTGTCTCCTGTTTAATGAAGCAGAACCATCCTCCTCCCTCTGAATAGCAGTAGGCCTTGTCTCTGTCAAGGCCTCTCTAACATCTGAATAGCAGTAGGCCTTGTCTCTGTCAAGGCCTCTCTAACATCTGAATAGCAGTAGGCCTTGTGTCTGTCATGGCCTCTCTAACATCTGAATAGCAGTAGGCCTTGTGTCATCTGTAGCAGTGGCCTCTCATAACATCTGAATAGCAGTAGGCCTTGTCTCTGTCATGGCCTCTCTAACATCTGAATAGCAGTAGGCCTTGTCTCTGTCATGGCCTCTCTAACATCTGAATAGCAGTAGGCCTTGTCTCTGTCATGGCCTCTCTAACATCTGAATAGCAGTAGGCCTTGTCTCTGTCATGGCCTCTCTAACATCTGAATAGCAGTAGGCCTGGTCTCTGTCATGGCCTCTCTAACATCTGAATAGCAGTAGGCCTTGTCTCTGTCATGGCCTCTCTAACATCTGAATAGCAGTAGGCCTTGTCTCTGTCATGGCCTCTCTAACATCTGAATAGCAGTAGGCCTTGTCTCTGTCATGGCCTCTCTAACATGTTGAGGTGGTTCGTCCTTTGCTACACTGTGAAGTAATAGCCTGGCATAATTGTATGCCATCTACCAATTTGAGTTAGTTTTGCTGTAGTCTAGTCATCTAACTGTTTAAGCCCTGTTCTCAGATCAGTCGTCCCAGACAGAGGGGACTATTTAAAGCTGTGCTGATTACATAGCCCTGCCTTTAGAAGCTTCATGTATTAGAGGACTGGATGGAGGGGTGAGCCCTGGTGAAGTGTACCTGCCTTCTCTCTCCAGGGTGCTGCAATGCCAGAACCGAGGGCCGCTCATGCAGACAGCTACCGGAGGATTGGTGGACTCTGACAGACAGCAAGCAACTTGGCAGCTTCTAACATCACGTTCCCCCAGTCCTCCAAACCTTTTCCCTGCCTGATGCATCTAACCCCCAAATCCTGCCTCTATCCTTCAATTATTGTCCAGTCCTCTTCACATGTCTCCCCAGTCCTCCAAACCTTTCTCTCTGTCCGTCCTTCTCACATCAACTAACCCCAGCCCCACCCAGTCCTCCTTTCTCTCTGTCCGTCCTTCTCACATCAACTAACCCCAGCCCCATCCAGTCCTCCTTTCTCTCTGTCCGTCCTTCTCACATCAACTAACCCCAGCCCCACCCAGTCCTCCTTTCTCTCTGTCCGTCCTTCTCACATCAACTAACCCCAGCCCCATCCAGTCCTCCTTTCTCTCTGTCCGTCCTTCTCACATCAACTAACCCCAGCCCCATCCAGTCCTCCTTTCTCTCTGTCCGTCCTTCTCACATCAACTAACCCCAGCCCCATCCAGTCCTCCTTTCTCTCTGTCCGTCCTTCTCACATCAACTAACCCCAGCCCCACCCATCCAAGTCTCCATTTCCTGTCCCCTGACCTCGTCCCCCTGCCCCACTTATGCTTGAAGCACTGGAAGAAATAAATCAGAGTGTTACGGTACAGTGGACAGTGATTGGAATGGGATGTTAGAACTACTTCATCGTAAGGGCATGAATGTGTAACGATGGTATGCTGCCACTAGGTGGCAGTGTACCAGCGTAAAACAGGGTAGTCCTTTGTTATTTTCCTCAGATCAAAGGGCTTTCTGAAACAACTTGAGCTCCGTAACAGTAGGTGAACTACAACGACCTACTATCATTAAAGATCCATGAAATATACTCCGATTTGCAGTAGATTCCTTTATTTAACCAGGCAATTCAGTTAAGAACTAATTCTTAATTTAGTTTCAACAGAATGTATTATTGGACATATTTTTCCAGACCTGCATTATTGATATTTAACATTTTTAAAAACAATAGTTTTTTGTTTTTATCTTTTTATTTATTTATTTGTATTTATTGTACCTTTATTTAACGAGGCAAGTCAGTTAAGAACTCATTCTTATTTTCAATGACGGCCTAGGAACAGTGGGTTAACTGCCTGTTCAGGGGGCAGAACGACAGATTTTTACCTTGTCGGCTCGGGGATTCGATCTTGCAACCTTCCGGTTACTAGTCCAACGTTCTTGCGGTACCAGTTAGTTACCAACAGTATTGAACTCAACAATAGTTTGATAGTAAACAAATGGGAAACATATTCATTGTAATTATGCAAATGTTTTGATTCCTGTTCTTCCATCAGTTTTATTATGTTCATGTAGCATTTCCTGTTTACTGTAGAAGCTCAGATAAGAAGTCTCAGGGTCTTCAGAAGTCAAGATTATATTCTCTATTGCGCTGTGTATGTTTGACTTTTTATTTTTATTTATTTATTTAGTTATTTCACCTTTATTTAACCAGGTAGGCAAGTTGAGAACAAGTTCTCATTTACAATTGCGACCTGGCCAAGATAAAGCAAAGCAGTTCGACAGATACAACGACACAGAGTTACACATGGAGTAAAACAAACATACAGTCAATAATACAGTATAAACATATACAATGTGAGCAAATTTATGTTTATGATTATTTTGTAGATTGTATTTGAAAGTTTCTGGATCAAATCATTTTATATTTATATATTAGGTTTTTTTTTGTGTTTTTTTTAATCTATTTATTTAGCTGTGATGTAATAAATGCAGTACAATGTATTTCACCGGAGGAGAATCAAGACCTAATAAAGCATCTAGTTTCATGGGGTTTTGTGTTCAACGGCCTTCTTCCTTGGTGTTATATACCACAGGATCTGATGGTATCCTCTCTCAGATGTTATCTTGACACATCTTTGCTATTGTAAGAATAGATTACCACATAGAACACAATCATTTTGAGTATTTATAGCATATTACTCAGCTATGAGTATTTATAGCATATTACTCAGCTATGAGTATTTATAGCATATTACTCAGCTATGAGTATTTATAGCATATTACTCAGCTATGAGTATTTATAGCATGTTACTCAGCTATGAGTATTTATAGCATATTACTCAGACTATATAGTATTTAAAATGATATTAATTAAACCGTGAGTATTTATTTTTATTATGAGTATTTAACATGGCAGATGAGTATTTATAGCATATTATGAGTATTTATAGCATGTTACTCAGCTATGAGTATTTTGCAGTACATACAGCCAGACATATATAGTGTTTTTAAAATGATTTCCTAATTAATTAAACCGTGTATTTATTTATTTTTCTTTACTTTTTTTAACATGGCAGATGATACGTAAAAGATAAATAAAGATAAAGATGGTTATAATATATAAGATGGTTATATATATATATATAAGATGGTTATAATATATATATATAAGATGGTTATAATATATAAGATGGTTATAATATATAAGATGGTTATAATATATATATATAAGATGGTTATAATATATAAGATGGTTATAATATATAAGATGGTTATAATATATATATATAAGATGGTTATAATATATATATATAAGATGGTTATAATATATATATATAAGATGGTTATAATATATATATATAAGATGGTTATAATATATAAGATGGTTGTACCCTAAACATGGGGCAGAACTAAAGGATATCAAGCAAGTTGCTGTAAATGACACAAGTGATTTAAGGCCACAGATCATTTCCTACATTCTCTACATCGGAGCCTAATACCCCGTCTCATCTGTGTACCTCTTCTCCTGTCACCAGAACGAGAGGGCGACGATGATGATGATGATGATGAAGATGGAGGAACGTATGAGGGAGATAGAGCTGTCTCTGCATAACGTCAAGCTGCTGCTCAAAGAGAAGGTCTGCCAACTCAAAGATCAGGTACACTTGTTATCGATGTGTTTCTTTCTTTTGATGTCGACGTTCAGCCGTAATATCAAGAAAAGGTTTCCTGTAATCTCAACAGTCTTTTTTCTATGTTAATCAGTTTGATGTAAGTATTAGTTTTACTGGTGAAGTTTGTTAACAGCAAACACACGTCTCTTGGACAATAACAAAGGAATAAAAATTGAAATTGAAAGGTATAGACTATATATATATATACACAGTACCAAGGTGAGGTTGTTCAGGTTCCCTCTCCGTTCTGTCTCTAGCTCCACAAGAACGGTAAAGCTGATTCGTTGATCAAGGACCTGTACGTGGAGAACGCCCAGCTGCTGAAGGCCTTGGAGATGACCGAGCGGAGACAGAAAGTATCGGAGAAGAAGAACTACCTACTGGAAGAGAAGATCTCCAGCCTCAACAAGATAGTCAGAGACCTGAGTCCCTCACCCCTAGCCCCCATGCCCTACCATTTCACCTGTTCCTAATACTACACTTTGACCCCTGACCCCAGTAGCTGGACGGAACATGGATCTAATACTACACTTTGACCCCTGACCCCAGTAGCTGGACAGAACATGGAACTAATACTACACTTTGACCCCTGACCCCAGTAGCTGGACGGAACATGGATCTAATAATACACTTTGACCCCTGACCCCAGTAGCTGGACAGAACATGGAACTTGAGTGTTACATTCACATTCCACCTGAGCCCCGTAACCCTCAGTCCTCCATACCACTAATAGTTGAGCCCCTTAACTCTCAGTCCTCTTCCCCCTTTGCCCTACTACTAACAGCTGAGCCCCTTAACTCTCAGTCCTCCCTACTACTAACAGCTGAGCCCCTTAACCCTCAGTCCTCCCTACTACTAACAGCTGCGCCCCTTAACCCTCAGTCCAGACCTCTACCCTACTGTCATACCCAACCACCAAGACTACTGTCTATGGTGACCTCTACCCTACTGTCATACCCAACCACCAAGACTACTGTCTATGGTGACCTCTACCCTACTAGACTACTGTCTATGGTGACCTCTACCCTACTGTCATACCCAACCACCAAGACTACTGTCTATGGTGACCTCTACCCTACTAGACTACTGTCTATGGTGACCTCTACCCTACTAGACTACTGTCTATGGTGACCTCTACCCTACTGTCATACCCAACCACCAAGACTACTGTCTATGGTGACCTCTAACCTACTGCCATACCCAACCACCAAGACTACTGTCTATGATGACCTCTACCCTACTAGACTACTGTCTATGTTGACCTCTACCCTACTAGACTACTGTCTATGGTGACCTCTACCCTACTGCCATACCCAACCACCAAGACTACTGTCTATGGTGACCTCTACCCTACTAGACTACTGTCTATGGTGACCTCCTCTACCCTACTAGACTACTGTCTATGGTGACCTCTACCCTACTGCCATACCCAACCACCAAGACTACTGTCTATGGTGACCTCTACCCTACTAGACTACTGTCTATGTTGACCTCTACCCTACTAGACTACTGTCTATGGTGACCTCTACCCTACTGCCATACCCAACCACCAAGACTACTGTCTATGATGACCTCTACCCTACTGCCATACCCAACCACCAAGACTACTGTCTATGATGACCTCTACCCTACTAGACTACTGTATATGGTGACCTCTACCCTACTAGACTACTGTCTATGGTGACCTCTACCCTACTAGACTACTGTCTATGTTGACCTCTACCCTACTAGACTACTGTCTATGGTGACCTCTACCCTACTAGACTACTGTCTATGGTGACCTCTACCCTACTAGACTACTGTCTATGTTGACCTCTACCCTACTAGACTACTGTCTATGGTGACCTCTACCCTACTAGACTACTGTCTATGGTGACCTCTACCCTACTAGACTACTGTCTATGTTGACCTCTACCCTACTAGACTACTGTCTATGGCGACCTCTACCCTACTGTCATACCCAACCACCAAGACTACTGTCTATGGTGACCTCTACCCTACTAGACTACTGTCTATGGCGACCTCTACCCTACTAGACTACTGTCTATGGTGACCTCTACCCTACTAGACTACTGTCTATGGTGACCTCTACCCTACTAGACTACTGTCTATGGTGACCTCTACCCTACTAGACTACTGTCTATGTTGACCTCTACCCTACTAGACTACTGTCTATGGTGACCTCTACCCTACTAGACTACTGTCTATGTTGACCTCTACCCTACTAGACTACTGTCTATGGTGACCTCTACCCTACTGTCATACCCAAACACCAAGACCACTGTCTATGGTGACCTCTACCCTACTGTCATACCCAAACACCAAGAACACTGTCTATGGTGACCTCTACCCTACTAGACTACTGTCTATGGTGACCTCTACCCTACTAGACTACTGTCTATGGTGACCTCTACCCTACTAGACTACTGTCTATGGTGACGTCTACCCTACTAGACTACTGTCTATGGTGACCTCTACCCTACTAGACTACTGTCTATGGTGACCTCTACCCTACTGCCATACCCAACCACCAAGACTACTGTCTATGGTGACCTCTACCCTACTAGACTACTGTCTATGGTGACCTCTACCCTACTGTCATACCCAACCACCAAGACCACTGTCTATGTTGACCTCTACCCTACTGTCATACCCAACCACCACGACTACTGTCTATGGTGACCTCTACCCTACTAGACTACTGTCTATGGTGACCTCTACCCTACTAGACTACTGTCTATGGTGACCTCTACCCTACTGTCATACCCAACCACCACGACTACTGTCTATGGTGACCTCCTCTACCCTACTAGACTACTGTCTATGGTGACCTCTACCCTACTGTCATACCCAACCACCAAGACTACTGTCTATGGTGACCTCTACCCTACTAGACTACTGTCTATGGTGACCTCTACCCTACTAGACTACTGTCTATGGTGACCTCCTTCTACCCTACTGCCATACCCAACCACCAAGACTACTGTCTATGGTGACCTCCTCTACCCTACTAGACTACTGTCTATGGTGACCTCCTCTACCCTACTAGACTACTGTCTATGGTGACCTCCTCTACCCTACTAGACTACTGTCTATGGTGACCTCCTCTACCCTACTGTCATACCCAACCACCAAAGTAGTCGCCAAAGTACCGGAGCACTAAGTTGATCACAAAAGTTGTCACTGATGACTTTTTTTTTTTTACCATGACACTAAACCAGAGAATATTCCTGATACTGAAGTGCACTTCAGGGTTGGTGGTCAATTCCATTTCAGTTACAATCAATTCAGGAAGTAAACCAAATTCCAATTCCACATTTTCCTAATTGAAAAGCATTGAAGAGATTTGGAATGTCAGTGTACTCTCTGAATTGATTGGAATTGAAATGGAATTGATCCCAACCCTGATACAATTGGTTGTCTGAGAGATTTTAAGCTCCCTGTTCAACACTATGGGAATCAATACTGTCACTTTTCAGTTATTATAGCCGGATAAAGAGGGTTTAATATGTGTATTTAAATGCACAATAAATGGTATAATCATGTATACAAACCACTTTGTAAATTGAATAAACTGTGTGTGTTTTGTTACATATGGTTGTTAGTGTCACCAGTTTTATGTAACAGACAGAAAGGGAAGTATTGTGTTCAAAGTTATGTACTTAATGAAGGACAACACATTTTTTATTTTACCTTTATTTAACTAGGCAAGTCAGTTCAGAACAAATTCTTATTTTCAATGACGGCCTAGGAACAGTGGGTTAAAAGCCTGTTCAGGGGCAGAACGGCAGATTTGTACCTTGTCAGCTCGGGGATTTGAACTTGCAACCTTTCGGTTACTAGTCCAACGCTCTAACCGCTAGGCTACCCTGCTGCCTCTACACTCTAACCGCTAGGCTACCCTGCCGCCTCTACACTCTAACCGCTAGGCTACCCTGCCGCCTCTACATTCTAACCGCTAGGCTACCCTGCCGCCTCTACACTCTAACCGCTAGGCTACCCTGCCACCTCTACACTCTAACCGCTAGGCTACCCTGCCGCATCTACACTCTAACCGCTAGGCTACCCTGCCGCCCCACATACTACTTATGTGAATGGAATAAAGGGTATTTCAACTGCTGCAATAACAGATACTTGGCTAAAGGGCTCATTCCCGGATAAGGATATTGACATTGCTGATTACAACGTCATCATTACAACATATGTGAAATCAACTCTTGTGGCATCCCCCCAAAAATGTCCGATTTTGGATATAGATGTGGCCATAAGCCAAAATACAATTTTTGGACCTTATCCCTCCCCAAGAAAAACTGACTCTGTAACTGAGTGACAGTATTTCAGGCTATTGAGAAATAGATGCACTTCCTCAATAACGAAATCTGAATCTAGAAATTGAAATCTAGAAATATAAATCTAGAATCTGAATCTAGAAATCTAAATCTAGAAATCTGAATCTAGAAATCCGAATCTAAAAATCTACATCTAGAAATCTGAATCTAGAAAGATAAATTTAGAAATCTAAATCTAGAACTCTGAATCTAGAAATCTAAATCTAGAAAGAGCAATCTAGAAATCTAAATCTAGAAATTGAAATCTAGAATCTAAATCTAGAAAGATCAATGTACAAAGATCAATCTAGAAATCGAAATCTAGAAATCAAAATCTAGAAATCTAGCTACTTTAGAAATTCTATCTCAGATTGCTGGTGATTGCTCAGTATTTTGGAATAACATTAATGCACTGAAGTGTGGAAAATCCTCTGCGTTCCCTGCCAAAGCAAGTTGTGCCAAACTTAAACTCGCCAGGCGTTTTATTTGAAAGAAATGGTGGTTTAACATTTACATTTACATTTAAGTCATTTAGCAGACGCTCTTATCCAGAGCGACTTACAAATTGGTTTAACTGACCCTGGTCACAGCCAGTCGATTGCCTGCCCTGATTGTGGAATCATTAACATGTATTTTTAACCTTAAAATTAGTTCTGGTACCATCATGGGCATTAATATGGAGTTGGTCCCCCCCTTTGCTGCTATAACAGCCTCCACTTTTCTGGGAAGGCTTTCCACTAGAATTGGAACATTGCTGCGGGGACTTGCTTCCATTCAGCCACGAGCATTAGTGAGGTCGGGCACTGATGTTGGGCGATTGGGCCTGTCTCGCAATCGACGATCCAATTCATCCCTAGGTGTTCGATGCGGGTGAGGTCAGGACTCTGTCCAGGCCAGTCAAGTTTTTCCACACCAATCTCGACAAGCCATTTCTGTATGGACCTTGCTTTGTACACGGGGGCATTGTCATGCTGATACAAGAAAAGGCCTTTCCCAAACTCTTGCGACAAAGTAAGAAGCACAGAATCATCTAGAATGTCATTGTATGCTGTAGCGTTACGATTTCCCTTCACTGGAATAAGGGGCTTGAACCATGGAAAAACAGCCCCAGACCATTATTCCTCCTCCACCAAACTTTACAGTTGGCACTCTGCATTCAGGCAGGTAGCGTTCTCCTGGCATCCGCCAAACCCAGATCCGTCTGTCAGACTGCCAGATGGTGAAGTGTGATTCATCACCTCAGAGAACGCTTTTCCACTGCTCCAGAGTCCAATGGCGGTGAGCTTCACACCACTCCAGTCGATGCTTGGCATTGCGCATGGGGATCTTAGGCTTGTGTGCGGCTGCTCGGCCATGGAAACCCATTTCATGAAGCTCCCGATAAACAGTTATTGTGCTGACGTTGCTTCCAGAGGCAGTTTGGAACTCGGTAGTGAGTGTTGCAACCGAGGACAGACGATTTTTATGCGCTTCAGCACTCAGTGGTCCTGTTCTGAGAGCTTGTGTGGCCTACCACTTCGCGGCTGAGCCGTTGTTGCTCCTAGACATTTCCACTTCACAATGACAACACTTACAGTTGACAGGGGCAGCTCTAGCAGGGCAGAAATTTGACGAACTGACTGTTGGAAAGGTGGCATCTTATGACGGTGCCATGTTGAATGTCACTGAACTCTTTAGTAAAGCCATTCTACTGCTAATGTTTGTCTATGCAGATTGCATGGCTGTGTGCTTGATTTATACACCTGTCAGCAATTATACACCTGTAGCCAAATCCACTCATTTGAGGGGGGTTTCCACATACTTTTATATATGCACATATATATACACATATATATACACACATATATATATATACACATATATATACACACATATATATACACATATATATACACACATATATATACACATATATATACACACATATATATATACACATATATATACACACATATATATATATACACATATATACACATATATATACACATATACATACACATATATATACACACATATACATAGACATATATACACACATATATATATATACACATATATATACACATACATATATATATATACATATATATACACATATATATATACATACACATATATATACACACATATACATAGACATATATATACACATATACATATATACACATATACACACTACCGTTCAAAAGTTGAGTCACTTAGAAATGTCCTTGTTTTTTAAAGAAAAGCACATTTTGTGTCCATTTAAATAACATCAAATTGATCAGAAATACAGTGTAGACATGGTTAATGTTGTAAATGACTATTGTAGCTGGAAACGGCAGATTTTTAATGGAATATCTACATAGGCGTACAGAGGCCCATTATCAGCAACCATCACTCAAATCAAATCAAATCAAATGTATTTATATATCCCTTCGTACATCAGCTGATATCTCAAAGTGCTGTACAGGAACCCAGCCTAAAACCCCAAACAGCAAGCAATGCAGGTGTAGAAGCACGGTGGCTAGGAAAAACTCCCTAGAAAGGCCAAAACCTAGGAAGAAACCTAGAGAGGAACCAGGCAATGTGGGGTGGCCAGTCCTCTTCTGGCTGTGCCGGGTGGAGATTATAACAGAACATGGCCAAGATGTTCAAATGTTCATAAATGACCAGCATGGTCGTATAATAATAAGGCAGAACAGTTGAAACTGGAGCAGCAGCACGGTCAGATGGACTGGGGACAGCAAGGAGTCATCATGTCAGGTAGTCCTGGGGCATGGTCCTAGGGCTCAGGTCCTCCGAGAGAGAGAGAAAGAAAGAGAGAAGGAGAGAATTAGAGAACGCACACTTAGATTCACACAGGACACCGAATAGGACAGGAGAAGTACTCCAGATATAACAAACTGACCCTAGCCCCCCGACACATAAACTACTGCAGCATAAATACTGGAGGCTGAGACAGGAGTATGTGGAAACCCCCCTGTGTTCCAATGGCACGTTGTGTTAGCTAATCCAAGTTGATCATTTTAAAAGGCTAATTGATCATTAGAAAACCCTTTTGCAATGATGTTAGCACAGCTGAAAACTGATTAAAAAAACAATAAAACTGGCCTTTAGACTCGTTGAGTATCTGGAGCATCAGCATTTGTGGGTTCGATTACAGGCTCAAAATGGCCAGAAACAAAGGCCTTTCTTCTGAAACTCATCATTCTATTCTTGTTCTGAGAAATGAAGGCTATTCTATGCGAGAAATTACCAAGAAAATTAAGATCTTGTAAAAACCTTGTGTACTACTCACTTTCACAGAACAGCACAAACTGGCCCTAACCAGAATAGAAAGAGGAGTGGGAGGCCCCGGTGCACAACTGAGCAAGAGGACAAGTACATTAGAGTGTCTAGTTTGAGAAACAGACGCCTCACAATTCCTCAACAGGCAGCTTCATTAAATAGTACCCGCAAAACACCAGTCTCAACGTCAACAGTGAAGAGGCGACTCTGGGATAATGGCCTTCTAGGCAGATTTCCTCTGTCCAGTCTCAACGTCAACAGTGTCTGTGTTCATTCATCTCAATATTTTATTGTTATTGGCCATATGGCTTTTCCTTTGCAACTCGTTTTTCAACCACTCCCCAAATGTCTTGTTAACAAACTATTGTTTTGGCAAGTCGGTTAGGACATCTACTTTGTGCATGACACAAGTCATTTGTCCAACAATTGTTTACAGACAGATCATTTCACTTATAATTCACTGTATCACAAATCCAGTGGGTCAGAAGTTTACCAACACTAAGTTGACTGTGCCTTTAAACAGAATTAAAGAAAAAAAAATGTTTAAGAAAATTATGTCATGGCTTTAGAAGCTTCTGAAAGGCTAATTGACATAATTTGAGTCAATTGGAGGTATATCTGTGGGTGTATTTCAAGGCCTACCATCAAAAAGCGTTCTGTCTCCTAGAGATGAACGTACTTTCGTGTGAAAAGTACAAATCAATCCCAGAACAACAGAAAAGGTCCTTGTGAAGATGCTGGAGGAAACAGGTACAATAGTATCTATATCCACAGTAAAACAAGTCCTATATCAGCATAACTTGAAAGGCCGCTCAGCAAGGAAGAAGCCACTGCTCCAAAACCGCCATAAAAAAGCCAGACTACGGTTTGCAACTGCACATGGGGACAAAGATTGTACTTTTTGGAGAAATGTCCTCTGGTCTGATGAAATAAAAATAGAACTGTTTGGCCATAATGACCATCGTTGTGTTTGGAGGGGAAAGGGGGAGGCTTGCAAGCCAAAGAACACCATCCCAACCGTGAAGCACGGGGGTGGCAGCATCATGTTGTAGGGGTGCTTTGCTGCAGGAGGGACTGGTGTACTTCACAAAATAGATGGCATCATGAGGAATGGCATCATCATGTTGTAAAAAAAAATTGTGGATATATGGAAGCAACATCTCAAGACATCAGTCAGGAAGTTAAAGTTTGGTCGCAAATGGGTCTTCCAAATGGACAATGACTCCAAGCATACTTCCAAAGTTGTGGCAAAATAGCTTAAGGACAACAAAGTCAATGTATTTGAGTGGCCATCACAAAGCCCTGACCATAATCCTATAGAAAATGTGTGGGCAGAACTTAAAAAGCGTGTGCAAGCAAGGAGGCCCACAAACCTGACTCAGCAACTGTTCTGCCTGCGGCTATGGAAGCCTTGTCCTGTTCACCGGACGTGCTACCTTGTCCCAGACCTGCTGTTTTCAACTCTCTAAAGACAGCAGCAGCGGTAGAGATACTCCAAATGATCTGCTATGAAACTGACATTTACTCCTGAGGTGCTGACCTGTTGCACCCTCTACAACCACTGTGATTATTATTATTTGACCCTGCTGGTCATCTATGAACATTTGAACATCTTGGCCATGTTCTGTTATAATCTCCACCCGGCACAGCCAGAAGAGGACTGGTCACCCCTCATAGCCTGGTTCCTCTCTAGGTTTCTTCCTAGGTTCTGGCCTTTCTAGGGAGTTTTTCCTAGCCACCATGCTTCTACACCTGCATTGCTTGCTGTTTGGGGTTTTAGGCTGGGTTTCTGTACAGCACTTTGTGACATCAGCTGATCTAAGAAGGGCTTCATAAATCAATTTGATTGATTGATTGAGTTACATCAGCTCTGTCAGAAGGAATGGGCCTAAATTCACCCAACTTATTGTGGGAAGCTTGTAGAAGGCTACCTGAAACGTTTGACCCAAGTTAAACAATTTAAAGGCATTGCTACCAAATACTAATTGAGTGTATGTAAACTTCTTTGTGTCTTATTGTATTGATGGACTGTCGTTTCGCTTTGCTTATTTGAGCTGTTCTTACCATAATATGGACTTGGTCTTTTACCAAATAGGGCTGTCTTCTGTATACCACCCCTACCTTGTCACAACACAACTGATTGGTTCAAACGCATTAAGAAGGAAAGAAATTCCACAATTTAACTTTTATCAAGGCACACCTGTTAATTGAAATGCATTCCAGGTGACTACCTCATGAGGCTGGTTGAGAGAATGCCAAAGGTGTGCAAAGCTGTCATCAAGGCAAAGGGTGGCTACTTTGAAAAATATAAAATATATTTTGATTTGTTTAATACTTTTTTGGTTACTACATGATTCCATATGTGTTATTTCATAGTTTTGATGTCTTCACTATTTTTCAACAATGTAGAAAATAGTACAAATAAAGAAAAACCCTTGAATGAGTAGGTGTGTCCAAACTTTTGACTGGAACTGTATATTGTGTTACAAAGGGTGTCCCACAGGGATCAATTCTTGGTCCGGTTCTTTTCACTATTTACTTGAACAATATTGTTAATCAACTAAAGGTTTCACCTGTATGCAGATGACACTGTGGTATATGCTATTGCCCCCACAGCTGACCAGGCTGTATCCGAGCTTCAATCTGCCTTTAATTGCCCTACAGAAAAGCCTTTGTTGAACTGAAATTGGAACTTAAAGTGGGTAAAAAACAAGCATATGTTATTTTCCAAATTGCATAAAAAATGTATCTGATGATTTAATGCATTCATGTTTTGGATGGTGCCCTCATTGATTGTGTCCTCGCCTATAAATATTTGGGTGTCTGAATTGACGAAAAGCTATCTTTTAAAAAGCATATTGATAAGTTAGTTAAGACATTAAGAATTAAAAGTTAGTTAAGGAGCAAGTCCTATAGAAGATAGTGAAATGTTTTCAGTTTAAACTTAAATGACGAAAACCAGATATAAAGTCGGTAAACAAGATAATGGACCTATATATATATTTAAATAAGATCATCTTTGAGAACTAACAACCAACAACATTAAAACTAGACAGTCAGGGAGAATCTAAACTTCACAAAGTGTTATGTCATGGGGCCCCCATTGATTTTGTTATAATGTTTGAGTCACTCTGATAGCATAAGAACAAGGCATAAGCCATGTCAAAAGGTATATAAATTGAAATAAATTAGCTTTAAAACTGACAAACTACCCCCAGCCCCAGCTTTGAAACTGCAATTGTTTTTTCAGCACATGTGTAGAATTAAAACTAGCTTTAAAAAGACAACATTTTGTCTATTCTAAAACCGCACACATTTAATGTGTATATGAATGTGTAGTTTAATGTGTTTATTGCATTTGTATGTGTATTGTGGTGGTATAAAGGGCTCATCTGGAAAAGACACCTTGGTCTCAGCATTGACTCCCTGTCTAAATAAAGACACCTTAGTCTCAGCATTGACTCCCTGTCTAAATAAAGACACCTTGGTCTCAGCATTGACTCCCTGTCTAAATAAAGACACCTTAGTCTCAGCATTGACTCCCTGTCTAAATAAAGACACCTTGGTCTCAGCATTGACTCCTGTCTAAATTATGACAGCTTTGTCTCAGCATTGACTCCCTGTCTAAATAAAGACACCTTGGTCTCAGCATTGACTCCCTGTCTAAATAAAGACACCTTGGTCTCAGCATTGACTCCCTGTCTAAATAAAGACACCTTGGTCTCAGCATTGACTCCCTGTCTAAATAAAGGTTCATTTAAATGTTGTATTTCCTATATAGTGCAGAACCCCATGGGGCCTGGTAAAAAGTCCTGCACTACACAGGAATAGGGGGGCAGTTTGGCAAACAGACCTACAGTGTGTTTCATTTGTAATTGTGCAATATTAGTGGTTCAAAGGAAAGGTCCAGAGACTATTGTGTCCAGTATTGCCATTGTCCCAGAGACTATTGTGTCCCCTACTGCCATTGTCCCAGAGACATTTGTGTCCCCTACTGCCATTGTCCCAGAGACTATTGTGTCCCCTACTGCCATTGTCCCACAGACTATTGTGTTCCCTACTGCCGTTGTCCCACAGACTATTGTGTTCCCTACTGCCATTGTCCCAGAGACTATTGTGTTCCCTACTGCCATTGTCCCAGAGACTATTGTGTTCCCTACTGCCGTTGTCCCACAGACTATTGTGTTCCCTACTGCCATTGTCCCAGAGACTATTGTGTTCCCTACTGCCGTTGTCCCACAGACTATTGTGTTCCCTACTGCCATTGTCCCAGAGACTATTGTGTTCCCTACTGCCATTGTCCCAGAGACTATTGTGTTCCCTACTGCCATTGTCCCAGAGACTATTGTGTTCCCTACTGCCGTTGTCCCACAGACTATTGTGTTCCCTACTGCCATTGTCCCAGAGACTATTGTGTTCCCTACTGCCATTGTCCCAGAGACTATTGTGTTCCCTACTGCCATTGTCCCACAGACTATTGTGTTCCCTACTGCCATTGTCCCAGAGACTATTGTGTTCCCTACTGCCATTGTCCCACAGACTATTGTGTTCCCTACTGCCGTTGTCCCACAGACTATTGTGTTCCCTACTGCCATTGTCCCAGAGACTATTGTGTTCCCTACTGCCATTGTCCCAGAGACTATTGTGTTCCCTACTGCCATTGTCCCAGAGACTATTGTGTTCCCTACTGCCGTTGTCCCACAGACTATTGTGTTCCCTACTGCCATTGTCCCAGAGACTATTGTGTTCCCTACTGCCATTGTCCCACAGACTATTGTGTTCCCTACTGCCATTGTCCCAGAGACTATTGTGTTCCCTACTGCCATTGTCCCACAGACTATTGTGTTCCCTACTGCCATTGTCCCAGAGACTATTGTGTTCCCTACTGCCGTTGTCCCACAGACTATTGTGTTCCCTACTGCCATTGTCCCAGAGACTATTGTGTCCCCTACTGCCATTGTCCCACAGACTATTGTGTTCCCTACTGCCGTTGTCCATATTGACAACATCCCAAGTTCCTATTGAAGTCCTGTCATTTTGTGAGGAGGAATGTGCCTCCAACAACAGCTGCTATTGGACCACAACGGGATGTTATAAATTAAACACTACACACAGTGATGCACTACTAAAGAGGGAATGACTGAGATTTTTGGGGGACAGGAAATAAAGGCATTTTGTGAATACAGGGAAGCTGTTTGGTTTGAGTGAATCTCCTTTTCATATTCAGTGTTCGGTCGATGTTGTACTTGTACGTCATGCTGCCTCGCACTACAGAAACGGGAGATAGACCCCTGCCTCACTACAGAAACAGGAGATAGACCCCTGCCTCACACTACAGAAACAGGAGATAGACCCCTGCCTCACTACAGAAACAGGAGATAGACCCCTGCCTCACTACAGAAACAGGAGATAGACCCCTGCCCCTCACTATAGAAACAGGAGATAGACCCCTGCCTCACTATAGAAACAGGAGATAGACCCCTGCCTCACTACAGAAACAGGAGATAGACCCCTGCCTCACACTACAGAAACAGGAGATAGACCCCTGCCTCACACTACAGAAACAGGAGATAGACCCCTGCCTCAGTACAGAAACAGGAGATAGACCCCTGCCTCACACTACAGAAACAGGAGATAGACCCCTGCCTCACTACAGAAACAGGAGATAGACCCCTGCCTCACTACAGAAACAGGAGATAGACCCCTGCCTCACTACAGAAACAGGAGATAGACCCCTGCCACACTATAGAAACAGGAGATAGACCCCTGCCTCACTACAGAAACAGGAGATAGACCCCTGCCTCACACTACAGAAACAGGAGATAGACCCCTGCCTCACTACAGAAACAGGAGATAGACCCCTGCCTCACACTACAGAAACAGGAGATAGACCCCTGCCTCACTACAGAAACAGGAGATAGACCCTGCCTCACTATAGAAACAGGAGATAGACCCCTGCCTCACTACAGAAACAGGAGATAGACCCCTGCCTCACTACAGAAACAGGAGATAGACCCCTGCCTCACTACAGAAACAGGAGATAGACCCCTGCCTCACTATAGAAACAGTAGATAGACCCCTGCCTCACACTACAGAAACAGGAGATAGACCCCTGCATCACACTACAGAAACAGGAGATAGACCCCTGCCTCACTATAGAAACAGGAGATAGACTCCTGCCTCACTACAGAAACAGGAGATAGACCCCTGCCTCACACTATAGAAACAGGAGATAGACCCCTGTCTCATTATAGAAACAGGAGATAGACCCCTGCCTCACACTACAGAAACAGGAGATAGACCCCTGCCTCACACTACAGAAACAGGAGATAGACCCCTGCCTCACTACAGAAACAGGAGATAGACCCCTGCCTCACTACAGAAACAGGAGATAGACCCCTGCCTCTCACTACAGAAACAGGAGATAGACCCCTGCCTCACTACAGAAACAGGAGATAGACCCCTGCCTCACACTATAGAAACAGGAGATAGACCCCTGCCTCACACTATAGAAACAGGAGATAGACCCCTGCATCTATGAGCCGTTCTCATCAAGCTGCCTCAGTACAGAAACACTCTTGTTTTTTTTCTATATCAAATTGGCCCTCATGTCAGATTACTGATTACTATGGAAACAGATTACTATGGAGACAAATTACTATGGAGACATTACTATGGAGGCAGATTACTATGGAGGCAGATTTATATGGAGACAGATTACTATGGAGACAGGTGACTATGGAGACAGATTACTATGGAGACAGATTACTATGGGGACAGATTACTATGGGGACAGATTACTATGGAGACAGATTACCATGGGGACAGATTACTATGGAGACAGATTACTATGGAGACAGATTACCATGAGGACAGATAACTATGGAGACAGATTACCATGGAGACAGATTACTTTGGAGACAGATTACTATGGGGACAGATTACTATGGAGACAGATTACCATGGGGACAGATTACTATGGAGACAGATTACTATGGGGACAGATTACTATGGAGACAGATTACCATGGGGACAGATTACTATGGGGACAGATTACTATGGAGACAGATTACTATGGAGACAGGTGACTATGGAGACAGATTACTATGGAGACAGATTACTATGGAGACAGATTACTATGGGGACAGATTACTATGGAGACCGATTACTATGGAGACAGATTACTATGGAGACATTATTTGGACATGCAAGCCTTGTTATAAAAATGCTTCTAGTCTCTAATCTTCTAGTCTATTTCATCATAGATCATGCTCAGTAAAATGTGTGAGAGCTTGGGAATCAAATCGCATATCGGCTGCTATCTGAACAGGTCTATCCAACAATCTTCTTGGGCCACTAAAACTAGAACTATTTTGACAATAGGATTGGTCCCCTCTACCACACGGAACACCACTAATCTACCGACGGAAACGCACGGGGGGTGGCTAAAAACAGACCTCCATCCTCTACTAGCTTGCAACCGATGGCCCGGCTAGCTGTCTGAATCGCCGTGACCCCCAACCAACCTCTCTACTCACTGGACCCTTTTGATCACTCGACTAAGCATGCCTCTCCTTAATGTCAATATGCCTTGTCCATTGCTGTTCTGGTTAGTGTTTATTGGTTTATTTCACTGTAAAGCCTCTAGACCTGCTCATTATACCTTATCCAACCTTCAGTTCCACCACCCACACATGCGATGACATCACCTGGTTTCGATGATGTTTCTAGAGACAATATCTCTCTCATCATCACTCAATACCTAAGTTTACCTCCACTGTATTCACATCCTACCATACCTTTGTCTGTAAATTATACCTTGAATCTATTTTATCGCCCCCAGAAACCTCCTTTTACTCTCTGCTCCAGACGTTCTAGACGACCAATTCTCATAGCTTTTTGTTTTATTCACTGCTTTAGCACACTCTGCCAACCCGGATGTCTTAGCCATGTCTGAATCCTGGCTTAGGAAGACCACCAATAACTCTGAAATCTCCATCCCAAACGACAACATTTTCAGACAAGATAGAACGGCCAAAGGGGGCGGTGTTCTGTCCTACTATCCAGGTCAGTACCCAAACAATTTGAACTTCTACTTTTAAAAATCCACCTCTCTAAAAACAAGTCTCTCACCGTTGCCGCCTGCTATAGACCACCCTCTGCCCCCAGCTGTGCTCTGGACACCATATGTGAACTGATTGCCCCCCATCTATCTTCAGAGCTCGTGCTGCTAGGCGACCTAAACTGTGACATGCTTAACACCCCGGCCATCCTACATTTATATTTACATTACATTTAAGTCATTTAGCAGACGCTCTTATCCAGAGCGACTTACAAATTGGTGCATTCACCTTATGACATCCAGTGGAACAGCCACTTTACAATAGTGCATCTAAATCTTTTAAGGGGGGGGGGGGTGAGAAGGATTACTTTATCCTATCCTAGGTATTCCTTAAAGAGGTGGGGTTTCAGGTGTCTCCGGAAGGTGGTGATTGACTACAATCTAAGCTTGATGCCCTCAATCTCACACAAATTATCAATGAACCTACCAGGTACCACCCCAAAGCCGTAAACACGGGCACCTTCATAGATATCATCCTAACCAACCTGCCCTCTAAATACACCTCTGCTGTTTTCAACCAAGATCTCAGCGATCACTGCCTCATTGCCTGCATCCGTAATGGGTCAGCGGTCAAACGACCTCCACTCATCACTATCAAACACTCCCTGAAACACCTCAGCGAGCAGGCCTTTCTAATCGACCTGGCCTGGGTATCCTGGAAGGATATTGACCTCATCCCGTCAGTAGAGGATGCCTGGTTATGTTTTTTTAAATGCCTTCCTCACCATCTTAAATAAGCATGACCCATTCAAGAAATTTAGAACCAGGAACAGATATAGCCCTTGGTTCTCTCCAGACCTGGAGGCCCTTAACCAACACAAAAACATCCTGTGGCGTTCTGCATCGAACAGCCCCCGTCATATGCAACTTTTCAGGGAAGTTAGAAACCAATATACACAGGCAGTTAGAAAAGCCAAGGCTAGCTTTTTCAAGCAGAAATGTGCTTCCTGCAACACAAACTCAAAACTGCTACAGACCTATATCTATCCTACACTGCCTTTCTAAGGTCTTCGAAAGCCAAGTTAACAAACAGATCACCGACCATTTCGAATCCTACCGTACCTTCCCCGCTATGCAATCTGGTTTCAGGTCCTGGTCATGGGTGCACCTCAGCCACGCTCAAGGTCCTAAACGATATGTTAACCGCCAGCGATAAGAAACATTACTGTGCAGCCGTATTCATTGACCTGGCCAAGGCTTTCGACTCTGTCAATCACCACATCCTCATCGGCAGACTCAACAGACTTGGTTTCTCAAATGATTGCCTGGTTCACCAACTACTTCTCTGATAGAGTTCAGTGTGTCAAACCGGAGGGCCTGTTGTCCGGGCCTCTGGCAGTCTCTATGGGGGTGCCACAGGGTTAAATTCTTGGACTGACTCTCTTCTCTGTATACACCAATGATGTCGCTCTTGCTGCTGGTGAGTCTCTGATCCACCTCTATGCAGACGACATCATTCTGTATACTTCTGGCCCTTCTTTGGACACTGCGTTAACAACCCTCCAGACGAGCTTCAATGCCATACAACTCTCCTTCTGTGGCCTCCAACTGCTCTCCAACTGCTCTTAAACGCAAGTAAAACTAAATGCATGCTTTTCAATCGCCCACACCTGCTCGCCCGTCCAGCATCACTACTCTGGACGGCTCTGACTTGAATACGTGGACAATTACAATTACCTGTGTGTCTGGTTAGACTGTAAACTCTCCTTCTTGACTAAACATTAAGGATCTCCAATCCAAAATTAAATCTAGAATCGGCTTCCTATATCGCAACAAAGCATCCTTCACTCATGCTGCCAAACATACCCTTGTAAAACTGACCATCCTACCAATCCTCGACTTCGGTAATGTCATCTATAAAATAGCCTCCAACACTCTACTCAACAAACTGGATGCAGTCTATCACGGTGCCATCCATTTTGTCACCAAAGCCCCATATACTACCCACCATTGTGACCTGTACGCTCTCGTTGGTTGGTCCTCGCTTCATACTCGTCGCCAAACCCACTGGCTACAGGTTATCTACAAGTCTCTGCTAGGTAAAGCTCCGCCTTATCTCAGCTCACTGGTCACCATAGAAGCATCCACTCGTAGCACGCGCTCCAGCAGGTATATCGCACTGGTCACCCCCAAAGCCAATTCCTCCTTTGGTCGTCTTGTTCTCAACTAGCCTACCTGGTTAAATAAAGGTGAAATAAAAATTTTAAAGCAAGGGGAACCACTACTTCAAGGTCTCAGAGCGAGTGACGCCACCGATTGAAACGCTATTAGCGCGCTGCCACGCTAACTAGCTACCCATTTCACATCGGTTACACCTTGCTCAAGAGCACATCGGCATGTGTTTCACCTAGTCGGCTCAGGGATTCAAACCAGCAACCTTTCGGTTACAAGCCCGACGCTCTTAACTGGATGTCTAAAGTAGTGCACTATATAGGGAATAGGGTGCCAGTAGAGCACTATATAGGGAATAGGGTGCCAGTAGAGCACTATATAGGGAATAGGGTGCCAGTAGAGCACTATATAGGGAATAGGGTGCCAGTAGAGCACTATATAGGGAATAGGGTGCCAGTAGAGCACTATATAGGGAATAGGGTGCCAGTAGAGCACTATATAGGGAATAGGGTGCCAGTAGAGCACTATATAGGGAATAGGGTTCCAGTAGAGCACTATATAGGGAATAGGGTTCCAGTAGAGCACTATATAGGGAATAGGGTGCCAGTAGAGCACTATATAGGGAATAGGGTGCCAGTAGAGCACTATATAGGGAATAGGGTGCCAGTAGAGCACTATATAGGGAATAGGGTGCCATTTCGGAATCACACTGCGTTTATATTATAACCTTTAGTTACCAAGGTTACACACTAAGAATCAAAGCTGTATGGATTCATTGTGCACTTTCTTATGTTCAATGCATCTCAGTGTGTGTCCAAAATGGCACCCTATAAGTCCTGGTCAAATGTTGTGAGGTATAAAAGGAGTAGGGTATCAGTTGACACATCCCTCAGCAATGATAGGAAGCAGAAATAAAACAACACATCAACCTTCCCATGCTAATCCAATGGGTCTTGACCTTGTGACTGTTTGTCCCAGCTTTGAATGACAGCCCAGTCCCATATGGTTGGATATTTTTAGGTTTGTTTTCAGAAGGGGAAATATCTTTTAAAACTAACTTTGAGAAGGGGTTGTTGGGCTTGCTTTGGACCACTGGTTAATTTGGAAATGCTTCACATCACAGAAGAAGGGGACGAAGTTAGTAAGTCGTTTTATATGTTTATACAAATGTTTGTTCAAAATGTGAAACTCTACCCTTCACCATTCCCATCCCACAACCCTCCGCGGGCTGGTTTAGAATGACTCGTAGAGGCGTTGAGCAGTTTTTGTGATGTGATGACATGGGCTGGGTGCTGAATAAACGCACTGAATAGGAAAAACAGCTGACTTCAAGTGCCTTGGAGACAATTTGTGATTATTTTTTTTAACTGGGCGAAAACAGTTTACTTCAGAGTAACTGGCTAACGTTACTTGATATACAAGCAATCGTTATGTTTCGGGCTTTTTGTCTAAATTACCAGGAAAAATAACAAGTGTGAAACTAACTAATCAAGTCCATAACCAGCTAAAATGTACACGCTGCAGATTGGAAGGGACTCTGGTAGTTTTGGGGGAACTCTGTACGAGTTTCTCACATTGCTTTGATGTCTCTCCTTTTTTGTTTTGAGTTATGCTTCCAAGAAAGAAAAGTCAAAACGAAGCGTCGACACCAGCCGAGGCACATGGAAGATCTGTGAAGAAGAAGACCTCACCACTCTTGAAAAGTACGTTGGTTAAGTAGCTAAATTAGCTAGATAGTTGGTTATCTAGCCAAATTTAAATTGTATTGGTCACATACACATATTTAGCAGATGTCATTGCGGGTGGGTATAATTTGTGGAACATTTCAACAGTGATCTGCTCCAAAAAACGTTCGTAAAGTACCAGGTTGCCAACAAACAACGCATACAAAAGTGTCATGATTAATTCACCTAACATGAGCTAAATAACGACCGAATAGACATCAATTCATCACGTAGTTAATTCTTAATGTTTGTCCATAGGCTACCAGAGTAAACATGGCGAGTGAGAAACGTAGTTCATTACCCGGTATCTTATTCTGCCGCTATACAATTTTCTATATGCGTTATTTGTTGGAAACCTTGTTATTGACCAAGTTTTTTGGGGAACTGATTCCTGTTGGAAAGTAACACACATTATACCCACCAGCGAAATACTGTGCTCTTATTCTCAGCAGTGCAGAAGTATTAAATATATAAATATTAAGAAATAAATATATAAATATTAGGATGAGCAATGTCGGAATGGCATAGACTAAAATACACTTACGTTATACATATGAAATGAGTAAAGCAGTATGTAAACATTATTCAAGTGACCAGTGATTACATGTCTATGTAGATAGTATAGGGCAGCAGCCTATAAGGTGCAGGGTTGAGTAGCCGGCTGCTGCTAGCAATGTCTCTTCATAAAAACACTTGATACAATTCACACGTTTTAGGTCATATGATGATACCCAAGCATAACATGTTTGGTAAACTGTATTCTACTATCTAATAGTTATTATGGCTGACTAGCATCTAGCTTGCTAGCGTTAGCCAAAGTTGAGATGTAGCTAGTTCTGGTCCGGACTGTTACATGTGTCTATTGAGCCTTCTCAAAGCTCTACGTTCATCTATCCATTGTGGAGTCTCCCCTTGTAGCTCTACATTCATCCATCCATTGTGGATTCTCCCCTGTAGCTCTACATCCATCCACCCATTGTGGATTCCCCCCTGTTGCTCTACATTCATCCATCCATTGTGGATTCTCCCCCGGTAGCTCTACATTCATCCATCCATTGTGGAGTCTCCCCCGGTAGCTCTACATCCATCCATCCATTGTGGAGTCTCCCCCTGTAGCTCTACATTCATCCATCCATTGTGGAGTCTCCCCCTGTAGCTCTACATTCATCCATCCATTGTGGAGTCCCCCCTGTAGCTCTACATTCATCCATCCATTGTGGATTCTCCCCCTGTAGCTCTACATCCATCCATCCATCCATTGTGGTTTCCCCCCTGTAGCTCTACATTCATCCATCCATTGTGGATTCCCCCTGTAGCTCTACATTCATCCATCCACCCATTGTGGATTCCCCCCTGTAGCTCTACATCCATTGTGGAGTCTCCCCTTGTAGCTCTACATTCATCCATCCATTGTGGATTCCCCCTGTAGCTCTACATCCATCCACCCATTGTGGATTCCCCCCTGTAGCTCTACATTCATCCATCCACCCATTGTGGATTCCCCCTGTAGCTCTACATTCATCCATCCATTGTGGATTCCCCCTGTAGCTCTACATTCATCCATCCATTGTGGAGTCCCCCTGTAGCTCTACATTCATCCATCCACCCATTGTGGAGTCCCCCTGTAGCTCTACATTCATCCATCCACCCATTGTGGATTCCCCCCTTGTAGCTCTACATCCATCCACCCATTGTGGATTCTCCCCCGGTAGCTCTACATTCATCCATCCATTGTGGAGTCTCCCCCTGTAGCTCTACATCCATCCATCCATTGTGGAGTCTCCCCCTGTAGCTCTACATCCATCCATCCATTGTGGAGTCTCCCCCTGTAGCTCTACATCCATCCATCCATTGTGGAGTCTCCCCTGTAGCTCTACATCCATCCATCCATTGTGGATTCTCCCCTGTAGCTCTACATTCATCCATCCATTGTGGATTCTCCCCCGGTAGCTCTACATTCATCCATCCATTGTGGAGTCTCCCCCTGTAGCTCTACATCCATCCATCCATTGTGGAGTCTCCCCCTGTAGCTCTACATCCATCCATCCATTGTGGAGTCTCCCCCTGTAGCTCTACATCCATCCATCCATTGTGGAGTCTCCCCTGTAGCTCTACATCCATCCATCCATTGTGGATTCTCCCCTGTAGCTCTACATTCATCCATCCATTGTGGATTCTCCCCCTGTAGCTCTACATTCATCCATCCATTGTGGATTCTCCCCCTGTAGCTCTACATCCATCCATCCATTGTGGAGTCTCCCCCTGTAGCTCTACATCCATCCATCCATTGTGGAGTCTCCCCCTGTAGCTCTACATCCATCCATCCATTGTGGAGTCCCCCCTGTAGCTCTACATTCATCCATCCATTGTGGAGTCCCCCCTGTAGCTCTACATTCATCCATCCATTGTGGATTCCCCCCTGTAGCTCTACATCCATCCATCCATTGTGGAGTCTCCCCTGTAGCTCTACATTCATCCATCCATTGTGGATTCTCCCTGTAGCTCTACATTCATCCATCCATTGTGGTTTCCCCCTGTAGCTCTACATTCATCCATCCATTGTGGATTCCCCCTGTAGCTCTACATTCATCCATCCACCCATTGTGGATTCCCCCCTGTAGCTCTACATCCATTGTGGAGTCTCCCCTTGTAGCTCTACATTCATCCATCCATTGTGGATTCCCCCTGTAGCTCTACATTCATCCATCCATTGTGGAGTCTCCCCTGTAGCTCTACATCCATCCATTGTGGAGTCCCCCCTGTAGCTCTACATCCATCCACCCATTGTGGATTCCCCCCTGTAGCTCTACATTCATCCATCCACCCATTGTGGATTCTCCCCCTGTAGCTCTACATTCATCCATCCATTGTGAATTCTCCCCCTGTAGCTCTACATTCATCCATCAATTGTGGATTCTCCCTGTAGCTCTACATTCATCCATCATTGTGGATTCTCCCCCTGTAGCTCTACATCCATCCATTGTGGATTCTCCCCCTGTAGCTCTACATTCATCCATCCATTGTGGATTCTCCCTGTAGCTCTACATTCATCCATCCATTGTGGATTCCCCCCTGTAGCTCTACATTCATCCATCCATTGTGGATTCTCACCCTGTTGCTCTACATTCATCCATCCATTGTGGAGTCCCCTCTGTAGCTCTACATTCATCCATCCATTGTGGAGTCCCCTCTGTAGCTCTACATTCATCCATCCATTGTGGAGTCCCCCCTGTAGCTCTACATTCATCCATCCATTGTGGAGTCTCCCCTGTAGCTCTACATCCATCCATCCATCCATTGTGGAGTCCCCCCTGTAGCTCTACATTCATCCATCCATTGTGGAGTCTCCCCTGTAGCTCTACATTCATCCATCCATTGTGGAGTCTCCCCTGTAGCTCTACATCCATCCATCCATTGTGGATTCTCCCCCTGTAGCTCTACATTCATCCATCCATTGTGGAGTCCCCCCTGTAGCTCTACATTCATCCATCCATTGTGGATTCTCCCCTGTAGCTCTACATTCATCCATCCATTGTGGATTCTCCCCTGTAGCTCTACATTCATCCATCCATTGTGGATTCTCCCCCTGTAGCTCTACATTCATCCATCCATTGTGGAGTCCCCCCCCCCCCGTAGCTCTACATTCATCCATCCATTGTGGATTCCCCGCTGTAGCTCTACATTCATCCATCCATTGTGGATTCCCCCCTGTAGCTCTACATCCATCCATTGTGGAGTCTCCCCCTGTAGCTCTACATTCATCCATCCATTGTGGAGTCTCCCCCTGTAGCTCTACATTCATCCATCCATTGTGGATTCCCCCCTGACTTTGTAATGTGACAGGCTTCAATTTACTTTCGTTACCCACCAATGTAAAGATGCTGCTGGATTGTTGACTAACCTTGTTGTTTCTCTATGTGCTAAATGTCCATAGCATACTCATGGACAACAGGTAGTTAGCTAGCCGTCTAAATGTCAAAATATGTTTTGTTGTGCTACATGCTAAGTTACCTGTAGAATAGATGTATTCTAAGTCAGTGTAGAGAACATGGACATATTTCTGGAAGGTTACAATTATGCAATATTTATTAAATCAATAATCAGATTTGGTGTATTGGTCAGTTATATTTTTTTATTTAACCAGGTAGGCCAGTTGAGAACAAGTTCTCATTTACTATTGCGACCTGGCCAAGATAAAGCGAAGCAGTTCAACACAAACAACAACAGAGTTACACATGGGATAAACAACACATACAGTCAATAATACAGTAGAGGAAAATCTACATACAGTGAGTGCAAATGGGGTAAGATAAGGGAGGTACGGTAATGGGCCATGGTGGCGAAGTAATTACAATATATTGTAGAATAGTCAGTCATCTTTTGGACGATAGTTAGTAGCATCCTTTTGTCTTGACCTACACCTATTGGTCCTGTTTCAGATCTCATGCCCTCGTTCATCCGACATGGACCCACTATCCCCAGACGCCCCGAGGTCCGTCTGCCGGAGCCTGGCTCAGCCTATCCCGTGGGGCCTGTGTTACGCTCTCCCCCTGTGCTGAGGTCACCCCACGAGGCGGCTCTGCGGGAACGCCACCGGATGTCAGCCCCGCCGTACCTACCTGGAAGCCTGGGGGATATAACCCACGAGTACGGAGGCTCCTCACAGTCCTTCCTCACAGACGTGAGCGCCATGGCTGAGAATGAGGATGCTGGGCTCTACTACCACCCCCTGACTCCGGAGCCTTACTCGGACAGCCAGCAGCAGCAGAGATTGCCTCAGCCACATCAGCACCCCAGAGCTCCTGACCACTTTCATGAGGACTATAGATACTATGAACAGAGTGAACATCAAAGCCTACCACCACGACAACACACTCCCCCGGCCCCCAACAGACCGGCAGCAGGTGAAACATAAACCAGTCTTATAATGTAATGTATAAGTACTATGGTGGGCCAACGTGGGCTCTTGGCCTATGCTTCCAACCATCCAATGTGTTTTTATTGTGTGGGAAGGCTTGCACACTTCAGGAGAAGGGACATATGCTCTGTTTGAATTTGAGCTCAGATTTCTGCCCGCGCTTTCCTGTCCATTTCAATACATTTACTCTCCCATTTCCTACCATTCATCAAGAGAGGTGGGTCACAAATCACCGTGTGTCAGAGAGGCAGTAGTATATCTACGGCCGTGTTAAAAAGGGATCAGCGGCAACGCTGTGTTTCAGTGTTTGTACAGTTGGTGTGTCAGAATGTCTCTTTTTAAATAGGAGTGGACATATTTCCTCTATAAATGGACGCTGTCCCCAGAGGACATGTTTCCTCTATAAATGGACGCTGTCCCCAGAGGACATGTTTCCTCTATAAATGGACGCTGTCCCCAGAGGACATGTTTCCTCTGTAAATGGACGCTGTCCCCAGAGGACATGCTTCCTCTGTAAATGGACGCTGTCCCCAGAGGACATGCTTCCTCTGTAAATGGACGCTGTCCCCAGAGGACATGCTTCCTCTGTAAATGGACGCTGTCCCCAGAGGACATGCTTCCTCTATAAATGGACGCTGTCCCCAGAGGACATGCTTCCTCTATAAATGGACGCTGTCCCCAGAGGACATGCTTCCTCTATAAATGGACGCTGTCCCCAGAGGACATGATTCCTCTATAAATGGACGCTGTCCCCAGAGAACATGCTTCCTCTATAAATGGACGCTGTCGCCAGAGGACATGATTCCTCCTCTGTAAATGGACGCTGTCCCCAGAGGACATGATTCCTCCTCTATAAATGGACGCTGTCCCCTACTCTTTCCTCATAGATGCATAGTGTATATAATAGCAAAGAATAGGCTAGAACAGACATGCAGACACCCTAGATGAGGCTGACAGCAGCACAGGGTCAGGTATGGGTCAGGCAATGAGAGTTGGCTATAGCCGTACCAGGGCCCGGCATCAGGGTTTACTACAGGACGGTACCGGGGCCCGGCAGCAGGGTTTTACTACAGGACGGTACCGGGGCCCGGCATCAGGGTTTACTACAGGATTGTACCGGGGCCCGGCATCAGGGTTTACTACAGGATTGTACCAGGGCCCGGCATCAGGGTTTTACTACGGGACGGTACCGGGCAGCAGGGTTTTACTACGGGACGGTACCGGGCAGCAGGGTTTTACTACAGGACGGTACCGGGCAGCAGGGTTTTACTACAGGACGGTACCGGGCAGCAGGGTTTTACTACAGGACGGTACCGGGCAGCAGGGTTTTACTACAGGACGGTACCGGGCAGCAGGGTTTTACTACTACAGGGCAGCGGGTTTTACCGGGCAGCAGGGTTTTACTACAGGACGGTACCGGGCAGCAGGGTTTTACTACAGGACGGTACCGGGCAGCAGGGTTTTACTACAGGACGGTACCGGGCAGCAGGGTTTTACTACAGGGGTTTTTACGGTACCGGGCAGCAGGGTGTTACTACAGGGGCGGTACCGGGCAGCAGGGTTTTACTACAGGACGGTACCGGGCAGCAGGGTTTTACTACAGGACGGTACCGGGCAGCAGGGTTTTACTACAGGACGGTACCGGGCAGCAGGGTTTTACTACAGGACGGTACCGGGCAGCAGGGTTTTACTACAGGACGGTACCGGGCAGCAGGGTTTTACTACAGGACGGTACCGGGCAGCAGGGTTTTACTACCGGACGGTACCGGGCAGCAGGGTTTTACTACCGGACGGTACCGGGCAGCAGGGTTTTACTACCGGACGGTACCGGGCAGCAGGGTTTTACTACCGGACGGTACCGGGCAGCAGGGTACTTGAAGGTTTAGTTTTTTTAAATGATTTTTTAAAATACATTTTACCCCCTTTTCTCCCCACGGTGCGCATCCCAACCCGGAAGCCAGCCGCACCAATGTGTCGGAGGAAACACCGTGCACCTGGCACGCCACAGGAGTCGCTGGCGTGCGATGAGACAAGGATATGCCTACCGGCCAAACCCTCCCTAACCCGGACGATGCTAGGCCAATTGTGCGTTGCCCCACGGACCTCCTGGTCGCGGCCGGCTGCGACAGAGCCTGGGCGTGAACCCAGAGTCTCTGGTGGCAAAGCTAGTGCTGCGATGCAGTGCCCTAGACCACTGTGCCACCCGGGATGCCAGGTTTAGGGTTTTTAAGGGTATGTCCCAAGTGGCACCCTATTTCCCCATAGGGCTCTTGTTAAAAGTAGTGCACTACATGGGGAATAGGGTGTCATTTGGGACCCAACCATTTGTTTGACCAGCCATCCTCTGAAGGTTTAAGGTATCTAACTCCTCCCCTCAGGTATCGGTCGAATGCAGTCCAAGTCTCTGGGGAACCTGTCCAGTCTGAGCTATGAGGACCTCTCCCTGACCCGTGGTTGGACGGTAGACTGGACCATCCGAGGCAGGAAGTACTACATCGATCACAACACCAACACCACCCACTGGTCCCACCCCCTGGAGAGAGAGGGTCTGCCCCCTGGCTGGGAGAAGGTGGAGTCGTCTGAGTTTGGACCCTACTACGTGGACCACGTCAACAAGAGGGCTCAGTATAGACACCCCTGTGCTCCTAGGTAAACTGTAGAGACAGAGATCCTGTGCTCCTAGGTAAACTGTGTAGACAGAGATCCTCCACCCCTGTGCTCCTAGGTAAACTGTAGAGACAGAGATCCTGTGCTCCTAGGTAAACTGTGTAGACAGAGATCCTCCACCCCTGTGCTTCTAGGTAAACTGTAGAGACAGCGATCCTGTGCTCCTAGGTAAACTGTAGAGACAGAGATCCTGTGCTCCTAGGTAAACTGTGTAGACAGAGATGCTCCACCCCTAGGACCATACCACAGGACTACCTGACATGATGACTCCTTGCTGTCCCCAGTCCACCTGGCCGTGCTGCTGCGCCGGTTTCAACTGTTCTGCCTTATTATTATACGACCATGCTGGTCATTTATGAACATTTGAACATCTTGGCCATGTTCTGTTATAATCTCCACCCGGCACAGCCAGAAGAGGACTGGCCACCCCTCATAGCCTGGTTCCTCTCTAGGTTTCTTCCTAGGTTTTGGCCTTTCTAGGGAGTTTTTCCGAGCCACCGTGCTTCTACACCTGCATTGCTTGCTGTTTGGGGTTTTAGGCTGGGTTTCTGTACAGCACTTTGAGATATCAGCTGATGTACGAAGGGCTTTATAAATACATTTGATTTGATCTGTGCTCCTAGGTAAACTGTAGAGACAGGGATCCTGTGCTCCTAGGTAAACTGTAGAGACAGAGATACTCCACCCCTGTGCTCCTAGGTAGCGTTTTAGAGAGACAGACACCTATCCTAGATCAGTACCGAAGGGAAACTCACACACATTTTGGTATTCAGTCTTTTTAAAAAGTGAGAATTTTGTTCAGTCAAATAACTTTATTCTGATATAGTAACTTGACTCCTAGCCTCTGCCAATACTACGCTGAACCAAAATATAAACGTAACATGTTGGTTTCATGAGATGAAATAAAAAATTCCAGAAATGTTCAACACGCACAAAAAACCCATAAAAAAACAAATTTGTTTACATCCCTGTTAGTGAGCATTTCTCATTTGCCAAGATAATCCATCCACCTGACAGGTGTGGCATATGAAGAAGCTGATTAAACAGTATGATCATTTACACAGGTGAACCTTGTGCTGGGGACAAAAGGCCACTCTAAAATGTGCTGTTTTGTCACACAACACCATGCCAAAGATGTCTCAAGTTTTGAGGGAGAGCGCAATTGGCATGCTGACTGCAGGAATGTCCACCAGAGCTGTTACGCACCATTAGAGAATTTTGCAGTACGTCCAACTGTCCTGACATCCGCAGAACACGTGTAACCATGCCAACCCAGGACCTCTACATCCGGCTTTTTCACCTGTGGTCTGAGACCAGCCACCTGGACAGCTAATTAAACTGGGTTTTGCACAACCAAAGAATTTCTGCACAAACTGTCAGAACCCGTCTCAGGGAAGCTCCTCTGTGTGCTCGTTGTCCTCACCAGGGTCTTGACCCGACTGTAGTTCTGCATTGTAACTGGGTTCAGTGAGAAAATGCTCACATTTGATGGCCATTGGCACCCTGGAGAAGTGTCCTCTTTATGGATGAATCCACGTTTCAACAGCACCGGGCAGATGGCGGACAGAGTGTATGGTGTTGTGTGGGTGAGCGGTTTGCTGATACCATTGTGAACAGAGTGCCCCATGGTGGGGTTATGGTATGTGGCAGGCATAAACTACAGACAACAAACTCCATTGCATTTTATCGATGGCAATTTGAATTCAAAGATTCCATGACGAGATCCTGAGGCCCATTGTCGTGCCATTCATCCTCCGCCATCACCTCATGTTTCACCATTTCTGGAAGCTGAAAATGTCCAAGTTCTTCCATGACCTGCATACTCACCAGACATGTCACCCACTGAGCATGTTTGGGATGCTCTGGATCAACGTGTACGACAGCGTGTTCCAGTTCCTGCAACTTCGCACAGCCATTGAAGAGGAGCGAGACAACATTCCACAGACCACAACCAACATCCTGATCAACTCTATGTGAAGGAGATGAGTCACGCTGCATTAGGCAAATGGTGGTCACACCAGATACTGACTGGTTTTCTGATCAACTCTCCTACTTTACCTTTAAAAAGGTTTAATCAGATGCATATCTGTATTCCCAGTCGTGTTTAATCCTTAGATTAGGGCCTAATGGATTTATTTCAATTGACTGATTTCCTTATTATATGAACTGTAACTCAGTAAAATATTTGAAAATGTTGCACGTTGTGTTTTTTTTCTCCCAGATTTTTCTTCATTGTAACTGTAGAGACAGAGATGCTCCAACCCCTCCTTCTATTCCAGTGTTCTTCACTATGACCAGCCCACTCCGGTTGTACACTGACACAGTCAGTGAATTTGTAATCCCTTTTTTTAAAACAAAAAAGGGAATCCATTTAAAAATATATAATTCTATTATTTGTACTTTTCCATTTCCAGCGTTCTCCAATATGACCAGCCCCCTCCCGTTGTATACCGGCCTCGCCCAGCCGAGCGGAACCATCCGGTTCTGGTACCAGCCAACCCGTACCACACGGCAGAGATCCCTGACTGGCTACAGGTGTATGCCCGCGCCCCACTCAAGTGAGTCGACCGTACCTGGCATTTCTCACAAATACTGGCTCATAACTTCAGAGGTTTGATTGAGTTTAAAAAATAAAATATATATATATTTTTTTAAATGAACTGTATTGGAGACACTTTGTGGTTTTGGAGACGGTGTTGCTTTTCTAGCTAATTAACGGCATAATAAGTGAATTGTTTCACCTCAGCCAAGATGCTTAGGTGTAACCTGCTAAAATAGACAGATCTAAAGCTTTGTCGTGTCTCCAGTTTTTGTTTTTATATTTTAACATTGTGACATGCAGCCATGTTTTGTTGTCAAAAAAAAAAAAAATCTGTCTTCCCTTTCTCCTCCAGGTATGACCACATCCTGAAGTGGGAGCTGTTCCAGCTGGTGGATCTGGACACGTACCAGGGCATGTTGAAGCTGCTCTTCATGAAGGAACTGGAGCGCATCGTCAAGTCCTACGAGGCCTACCGTCAGGCCCTGCTGTCTGAGGTGGACCAAAGGAAACCGAGGTAACAGTGGTACACTCAAGGGCCCAGGAGCACTCGGGGCCCAGGAGCACTCGGGGCCCAGGAGCACTCGGGGCCCAGGAGCAGCGGGACAAGAACAGGGAAGTAGGCCCTCTTCACTAGGAAGCAAACAAGACAAAATGGTGGTGGTGGTGGGGGGGTGGCTACAGTGTGCACTAATGAATATGACCCTGAACTGACTGGACAGAGGAATGGAGCCTGTGGATAGCTGGACCTGGGACTTCAACCGTTCTCTTTCTACATTGTTCCTATGAAGTTCTCCCCCTGAAGCTGCTACAGTACAGAGCTCCACCCGTCTGAGGTTACTACAACAAGGAAGTCCGCCCCTTTAGAGGTTTCCGCCCTGCCCCAGTAGGTCAGGGTTCATCTCTTGTTATGATTGACCTCCTTATTGCCGTCTCCTCCTCACCCAAACGTATGTCGTCGTCTCCCCGTTTTTATATCAGCCACATGTCCAGATGCTGCTCACATCATGTGGTTACGCAGGTCCCCCTCCCTTCGTGATGATTCGTCTCCCCGTTTTTACATCAGCCACATGTCCAGATGCTGCTCACATCGTGTGGTTACGCAGGTCCCCCTCCCTTCGTGATGATTCGGGACCAATGACTATGTGAACGATCCAATGAAGAAAGAAAATGTTTCTCCAGCTGGAGAGAGAGATGTTTACACTAAAGTTACTTACAGAAAAATGTCATCTGAGAACTGGGGTCGTGTTCATTAGGCAACAAATGGAAGAACAGACTGCAACATGGGGAGGGACGTTTTTCCAAAAGGTTTTGCTACAGTGTGCCCCACTGAACACATCCCTGGGTTGTTGTATGGAATCTGTTCTTTTTTTTTAATAAAGACTGAAGAAGATCGCAGGGTCTTAAAGACCTGTTTTATTGTTTGAATGTCCATAAGTGACTATAAGATTTACAGACTTTTCCCTCACAGGAACAGCACCTGTTTATATTGCGCCTTGTAAAATGATTGCTACGATGTCACTTTTTTTTTTTTCTTAAGTTGGGGGAGAGAAGGACTGGCAGCTTTACCTTTTTTTAAATAAATGTATGTTTCAGGATAAAAACATTTATGGAGCAGAATTGATCATTGTATGTTTCAGGATAAAAACATTTATGGCGCAGAATTGATCATTGTATGTTTCAGGATAAAAACATTTATGGAGCAGAATTGATCATTGTATGTTTCAGGATAAAAACATTTATGGAGCAGAATTGATCATTGTATGTTTCAGGATAAAAACATTTATGGAGCAGAATTGATCATTGTATGTTTCAGGATAAAAACATTTATGGAGCAGAATTGATCATTGTATGTTTCAGGATAAAAACATTTATGGAGCAGAATTGATCATTGTATGTTTCAGGATAAAAACATTTATGGCGCAGAATTGATCATTGTATGTAATTGTATTTCTTTGTAAGCATTTGTAGCCCCAATAAAAATGTGATCCATTGTTGTTTTTTTTTTCAACTTCATTATTATTTTTTTAATAAGACAATCCTCTAAAATGTGTACTTCCTGTGTACTTCCTGTACATTTTTGATGTGTACTTCCTGTACATTTTTTGATGTGTACTTCCTGTACATTTTTTGATGTGTACTTCCTGTACATTTTTTGATGTGTACTTCCTGTACATTTTTGATGTGTACTTCCTGTACATTTTTTGATGTGTACTTCCTGTACATTTTTTGATGTGTACTTCCTGTACATTTTTGATGTGTACTTCCTGTACATTTTTGATGTGTACTTCCTGTACATTTTTGATGTGTACTTCCTGTACATTTTTGATGTGTACTTCCTGTACATTTTTGATGTGTACTTCCTGTACATTTTTGATGTGTACTTCCTGTACATTTTTGATGTGTACATTTTTTTTGATGTGTACTTCCTGTACATTTTTGATGTGTACTTCCTGTACATTTTTGATGTGTACTTCCTGTACATTTTTGATGTGTACTTCCTGTACATTTTTGATGTGTACTTCCTGTACATTTTTGATGTGTACTTCCTGTACATTTTTGATGTGTACTTCCTGTACTTTTTTGATGTGTACTTTCTGTACATTTTTTGATGTGTACTTCCTGTACATTTTTGATGTGTACTTCCTGTACATTTTTTGATGTGTACTTCCTGTACATTTTTGATGTGTACTTCCTGTACATTTTGTACATTTTTGATGTGTACTTCCTGTACATTTTTGATGTGTACTTCCTGTACATTTTTGATGTGTAAAACATTTTTGATGTGTACTTCCTGTACATTTTTGATGTGTACTTCCTGTACATTTTTGATGTGTACTTCCTGTACATTTTTGATGTGTACTTCCTGTACATTTTTTGATGTGTACTTCCTGTACATTTTTGTGTATTCCTGTACATTTTTTATGTACTTCCTTACATTTTTGATGTGTACTTCCTGTACATTTTTGATGTGTACTTCCTGTACATTTTTGATGTGTACTTCCTGTACATTTTTGATGTGTACTTCCTGTACATTTTTTGATGTGTACTTCCTGTACATTTTTGATGTGTACATTTTTGATGTGTACTTCCTGTACATTTTTGATGTGTACTTCCTGTACATTTTTGATGTGTACTTCCTGTACATTTTTGATGTGTACTTCCTGTACATTTTTGATGTGTACTTCCTGTACATTTTTTATGTGTACTTCCTGTACATTTTTGATGTGTACTTCCTGTACATTTTTGATGTGTACTTCCTGTACATTTTTGATGTGTACTTCCTGTACATTTTTTGATGTGTACTTCCTGTACATTTTTGATGTGTACTTCCTGTACATTTTTGATGTTCTTCTGTACATTTTTGATGTGTACTTCCTGTACATTTTTGATGTGTACTTCCTGTACATTTTTGATGTGTACTTCCTTTTTTTTTGATGTGTACTTCCTGTACATTTTTGATGTGTACTTCCTGTACATTTTTGATGTGTACTTCCTGTACATTTTTGATGTGTACTTCCTGTACATTTTTGATGTGTACTTCCTTTTTGTACATTTTTTTGATGTGTACTTCCTGTACATTTTTTGATGTGTACTTCCTGTACATTTTTGATGTGTACTTCCTGTACATTTTTGATGTGTACTTCCTGTACATTTTTGATGTGTACTTCCTGTACATTTTTGATGTGTACTTCCTGTACATTTTTGATGTGTACTTCCTGTACATTTTTTGATGTGTACTTCCTGTACATTTTTGATGTGTACTTCCTGTACATTTTTGATGTGTACTTCCTGTACATTTTTGATGTGTACTTCCTGTACATTTTTTGATGTGTACTTCCTGTACATTTTTGATGTGTACTTCTGTACATTTTTGATGTGTACTTCCTGTACATTTTTTGATGTTTTTGTACATTTTTGATGTGTACTTCCTGTACATTTTTGATGTGTACTTCCTGTACATTTTTGATGTGTACTTCCTGTACATTTTTGATGTGTACTTCCTGTACATTTTTTGATGTGTACTTCCTGTACATTTTTGATGTGTACTTCCTGTACATTTTTGATGTGTACTTCCTGTACATTTTTGATGTGTACTTCCTGTACATTTTTGATGTGTACTTCCTGTACATTTTTGATGTGTACTTCCTGTACATTTTTTGATGTGTACTTCCTGTACATTTTTGATGTGTACTTCCTGTACATTTTTTGATGTGTACTTCCTGTACATTTTTGATGTGTACTTCCTGTTTTTTTTGATGTGTACTTCCTGTACATTTTTGATGTGTACTTCCTGTACATTTTTGATGTGTACTTCCTGTACATTTTTGATGTGTACTTCCTGTACATTTTTGATGTGTACTTCCTGTACATTTTTGATGTGTACTTCCTGTACATTTTTGATGTGTACTTCCTTTTTGATGTGTACTTCCTGTACATTTTTGATGTGTACTTCCTGTACATTTTTTGATGTGTACTTCCTGTACATTTTTTGATGTGTACTTCATTTTTTGATGATGTACATTTTTGATGTACTTCCTGTACATTTTTGATGTGTACTTCCTGTACATTTTTGATGTGTACTTCCTGTACATTTTTGATGTGTACTTCCTGTACATTTTTTGATGTGTACTTCCTGTACATTTTTTGATGTGTACTTCCTGTACATTTTTGATGTGTACTTCCTGTACATTTTTGATGTGTACTTCCTGTACATTTTTGATGTGTACTTCCTGTACATTTTTTGATGTGTACTTCCTGTACATTTTTGATGTGTACTTCCTGTACATTTTTGATGTGTACTTCCTGTACATTTTTGATGTGTACTTCCTGTACATTTTTTGATGTGTACTTCCTGTACATTTTTGATGTGTACTTCCTGTACATTTTTTGATGTGTACTTCCTGTACATTTTTGATGTGTACTTCCTGTACATTTTTGATGTGTACTTCCTGTACATTTTTGATGTGTACTTCCTGTACATTTTTGATGTGTACTTCCTGTACATTTTTGATGTGTACTTCCTGTACATTTTTGATGTGTACTTCCTGTACATTTTTGATGTGTACTTCCTGTACATTTTTGATGTGTACTTCCTGTACATTTTTTGATGTGTACTTCCTGTACATTTTTGATGTGTACTTCCTGTACATTTTTTGATGTGTACTTCCTGTACATTTTTGATGTGTACTTTCTGTACATTTTTGATGTGTACTTCCTGTACATTTTTGATGTGTACTTCCTGTACATTTTTGATGTGTACTTCCTGTACATTTTTGATGTGTACTTTTTGATACATTTTTTTGATGTGTACTTTCTGTACATTTTTGATGTGTACTTCCTGTACATTTTTTGATGTGTACTTCCTGTACATTTTTTGATGTGTACTTCCTGTACATTTTTTGATGTGTACTATCTTTTATTTTGAAGACTTGAAACTGTAGGAAAAAAATCTTAATATTTGATGGTAGTTATTGGTGTGACTCAGGGTTGTCTGCATCACTATACATCAGGAATCCCCTTATAAGGGGATTTGTTTATTTTAAAAGAAGCTCTGGGCCCTGGTCCAAAGAAGTGCACTATAAAGGGACTAGGGTGCCATTTGGCATAGTTTATATACTGTGCAAAGTATTCAGACCCCTTGACTTTCTCCACATTTTGTGACGTTACAGCCCTATTCTAAAATGGATGTTTTTTCCCTCAATCTACACACTATCAAATAATGACAAGGCAAAAACAGTTTTTAATTATTTAACTGAAATATCATATTTACGTAAGTATTCAGACCCTTTTACTCAGTACTTTGTTGGACACTCAAGTACATTCAGAGACTTGTCCCGAAGCCACTCCTGTGTTGTGGGACCTTAGACAGGTATGTGCCTTTCCAAATCATGTCCAATCAATTGAATTTACCACAGGTGGACTCCAATCAAGTTGTAGAAACAGCTCAAGGATGATCAATAGAAACAGGATGCACCTGAGCTCAAGATCTCGAGTCTCATAACGAAGGGTCTGAATACTTATGGAAATAAGTTATTTTTTATTTTTTTATTAAAACAAAACATTTCTAAAACCTGTTCTTTGGTTTGTAATTATGTGGTATTGTTTGTAGGTTGATGAGGAAACGAATGTATTTAATCCATTTTAGAATAAGGCTGTTACTTCACCAAATGTGGAAAAAGTCCAGGACTCTGAATCCAGCACTGTACATCACTAATGGTTCAGATGCCTTATCTTTTCCAAACAACTGAAGTGCATTTTCCTCTGTATGTAGATGGACTCTGGCTACGTCCCACATGACACCCTATCCCATAGTGCACTAGTCCCATAGAGTTAGTATAAAGTAGTGCACTATGTAGGGAATAGGGTGCCTTTTGGGATGAACCCTCCGATAACTGGTTATTTTCTTGTTGTGGATTTTGTAATGCCTTGTTTTTAATGGATTGATATTGTCTCAGCTCTGTTCTTTACATTTACATTAAAGTCATTTAGCAGACGCTCTTATCCAGAGCGACTTACAAATTGGTGCGTTCACCTTAAGACATCCAGTGGAACAGCCACTTTACAATAGTGCATCTAAATATTTTAAGGGGGGTGAGAAGGATTACTTTATCCTATCCTAGGTATTCCTGAAAGAGGTGGGGTTTCAGGTGTCTCCGGAAGGTGGTGATTGACTCCGCTGTCCTGGCGTTCAGGGAGTTTGTTCCACCATTGGGGCCAGAGCAGCGAACAGTTTTGACTGGGCTGCGCGGGAACTGTACTTCCTCAGTGGTAGGGAGGCGAGCAGGCCAGAGGTGGATGAACGCAGTGCCCTTGTTTGGGTGTAGGGCCTGATCAGAGCCTGGAGGTACTGAGGTGCCGTTCCCCTCACAGCTCCGTAGGCAAGCACCAAGCTACTAAGCGACGTAAGAACGGCTAGCTCCAACCCATCGGTTCAGAATGTTACCGTACGGCTAGCTCCAACCCATCGGTTCAGAATGTTACCGTACGGCTAGCTCCAACCCATCGGTTCAGAATGACGTCACCATACGGCTAGCTCCAACCCATCGGTTCAGAATGTTACCGTAGGGCTAGCTCCAACCCATCGGTTCAGAATGTTACCGTAGGGCTAGCTCCAACCCATCGGTTCAGAATGTTACCGTAGGGCTAGCTCCAACCCATCGGTTCAGAATGTTACCGTAGGGCTAGCTCCAACCCATCGGTTCAGAATGTTACCGTAGGGCTAGCTCCAACCCATCGGTTCTGAATGTTACCGTACGGCTAGCACCAACCCATCGGTTCTGAATGTTACCGTACAGCTAGCACCAACCCATCGGTTCAGAATGTTACCGTACGGCTAGCACCAACCCATCGGTTCTGAATGTTACCGTACAGCTAGCACCAACCCATCGGTTCAGAATGTTACCGTACGGCTAGCTCCAACCCATCGGTTCAGAATGTTACCGTAGGGCTAGCTCCAACCCATCGGTTCAGAATGTTACCGTAGGGCTAGCTCCAACCCATCGGTTCAGAATGTTACCGTAGGGCTAGCTCCAACCCATCGGTTCAGAATGTTACCGTACGGCTAGCTCCAACCCATCGGTTCAGAATGATGTTACCGTAGGGCTAGCACCAACCCATCGGTTCTGAATGTTACCGTACGGCTAGCTCCAACCCATCGGTTCAGAATGATGTTACCGTAGGGCTAGCACCAACCCATCGGTTCTGAATGTTACCGTACGGCTAGCTCCAACCCATCGGTTCAGAATGATGTTACCGTAGGGCTAGCACCAACCCATCGGTTCTGAATGTTACCGTACGGCTAGCTCCAACCCATCGGTTCAGAATGACGTCACCATACGGCTAGCTCCAACCCATCGGTTCAGAATGTTACCGTAGGGCTAGCTCCAACCCATCGGTTCAGAATGTTACCGTAGGGCTAGCTCCAACCCATCGGTTCAGAATGTTACCGTAGGGCTAGCACCAACCCATCGGTTCAGAATGATGTTACCGCAGGGCTAGCTCCAACCCATCGGTTCAGAATGATGTTACCGTAGGGCTAGCACCAACCCATCGGTTCAGAATGATGTTACCGCAGGGCTAGCTCCAACCCATCGGTTCAGAATGATGTTACCGTAGGGCTAGCTCCAACCCATCGGTTCAGAATGATGTTACCGTACGGCTAGCACCAACCCATCGGTTCAGAATGATGTTACCGTAGGGCTAGCTCCAACCCATCGGTTCAGAATGATGTTACCGTACGGCTAGCTCCAACCCATCGGTTCAGAATGATGTTACCGTACGGCTAGCTCCAACCCATCGGTTCAGAATGATGTTACCGTACGGCTAGCACCAACCCATCGGTTCAGAATGATGTTACCGTACGGCTAGCTCCAACCCATCGGTTCAGAATGACGTGACCGTAGGGCTAGCTCCAACCCATCGGTTCAGAATGTTACCATACGGCTAGCACCAACCCATCGGTTCAGAATGTTACCGTACGGCTAGCACCAACCCATCGGTTCAGAATGTTACCGTACGGCTAGCACCAACCCATCGGTTCAGAATGTTACCGTACGGCTAGCTCCAACCCATCGGTTCAGAATGACGTCACCGTAGGGCTAGCACCAACCCATCGGTTCAGAATGACGTCACCGTAGGGCTAGCACCAACCCATCGGTTCAGAATGACGTCACCGTAGGGCTAGCACCAACCCATCGGTTCAGAATGTTACCGTAGGGCTAGCACCAACCCATCGGTTCAGAATGTTACCGTACGGCTAGCTCCAACCCATCGGTTCAGAATGTTACCATACGGCTAGCACCAACCCATCGGTTCAGACTGTTACCGTACGGCTGGTATTTAACCCTTTGTGGAGTGCAGATCCAGGACAAACACAAAATCTGCTGTGAAAAAATAATAATATACGTTTCAAGCCTGTGAAGAGGGCCTAAAAATGACTTTTTCTTCAAAACCCCCAACTATGTAGCTACTCTTCAAATGATTCACACAAACCACTTATTGGCTGTTGTCATTTACTATTCTGTTCTTGTAAACATTTGCTTTTGGAAAAGCAACTATCAATAAATAATGTAATCCTAGTTTGGAGATGATCCTGGTTTCATAGTTGTTTGTAACACATACTGGCAGGTACATGTACTAAAACTGGCCAATATCTATTCGTTTTTTTTTTTTCTTCACAAGTCAATACCTGGGTCGTGCTCCGTAACGGATAACAACAATGAACATTTTCCTATTAGACAATTGCAGGTTGCAGTTCCGCCCCTTCCTGTTTCAGGTGCGGCCCAGATGTACAGCAGGAACATTTTGACGTTCACCTTTCATTATTCACTGTGTATATTGAAACTCGGACAACAGAGACAGTTTTTTTTTTTTTTTTTTTAAATGATGATGATGACTTGTTGTGAACGGTGACGTTACATTATACTGTAGTGTGGAAGACCACGAGGAAGAAACCACTTTGATGCTGCTGTGTGTTTGTGTCTGTGTCCGTCCCAAACAGCATCCCTACTCCCTATGGACCCTGGTCAAAAGTAGTGCACTGTAAAGGGAATAGGGCGCCATTTTGGACTCAGACCTGGGCTAGCGTGTTCATGGCTCTCTGGGAGATTGTTACAGGACAAACCTCTTTGGTCAGACCTTTTTATAGACATCCTGCTTGACACGTAACCATAACAACAACCTTACAGGTTACATAAAACATGGAAACAACTAAAATTACCCCGACGAAAAATAAGCTGTTTTATATTTTTGCATATACAATAACTTTGATAGATTAGCCTTCAAATGTAGTAATATACACATGGATCGTTGTTTTTCTCATCAAATTTAACACAATCTACACATTTTAACAGTCCACCAAGCCCACTGATATATTGTTTGCGAACACGAAAAAGCGTTCCCAACAATAACACAACCTCTACTGGTTAACGAGTACAAGCTGTTTGGGAAACTGGCTTTTCAGAAGGGAATACCGCACAGCAGAATCAAGGAGTTAACCAGATAACTTGCCTGAATACTCTAAAATATACTTCTATCTTAGGAAGATAGACTATAACCATTTCAAGGTTAACTGACTCAACAACCAAAAACACATACTGTATTAGCTTTTCTTTGAATCAGAAAATCCAGTTATTTCTGTTTTGTTAATGGAAGTCCCTGGCTAACTCATTGATCCTGTGTTCTAGTACACCCCTCTGGTTCTTTACCATGCAGTAGTACAGATAGACGCCTATGGTCGTTGTCACAGTGGCATGACATTGACCATTGGAGTTGGTAAGACAGCACAAATGGATCTGGGACCAGCCTAGTAAGAAAGGGGGGGGGGGATATTTCTCAACCAGGTTTCCTAGATTAATGACCAGTACAGTACTTCTAGAACTCAATCTGATGTGTGTTCCACTGCTATACCATGAATGTTCCACTGCTATACCATTCAATGTGAACCAACAACATTCCAGCTAGCACATTTGGTTCCTTGGAAGTTGTGGGAACCTACGTTTTTGATTTCCCATTGGTTCTGGGAACGTGTCTGTAAGTTTCATGACCTGTAAAACTGAAGCTTTTTTTAAACATTCTGAGAACGGAAGTGACATTTTTGCCTGTTCTGGGAACGTACATTTTTATTGGGCGGGGAGGTTCTGAGAATGTTTAACTATGGTTCCAGGGAGGTTCTGAGAATGTTTTACTATGGTTCCAGGGAGGTTCTGAGAATGTTTAACTATGGTTCCAGGGAGGTTCTGAGAATGTTTAACTATGGTTCCAGGGAGGTTCTGAGAATGTTTTTCAGGGAACCATAGTAAGTTTTCCTGGGAGGTTTTATTAACCTTATGAGAACGGAAATGATTGGTTATTTGAAGGTAATTAAATAACGTTCTGACAACATGTTTCAATAAGTCTTTTAATAATACTGCTAGCTTAGGTTAACTGTTTTTGTTGTGGTACGGCATCAGTGAGATTTTAACCTATGATTTTCTATTGTCTATCCATGGAATTAGTCCACTGCGCCACAAGGATGGCGCTAGAATGCCATGTTTTTTTTAAACTCATACAAATCTGTTCCATTTTGTCTATTCAAACAGACCTTATTTCAAAACAAACATGCACTCGTTAAGATCAGGTGTGGCCAATTAGTGGGCGCGGCCAACACACCTGAACATACTTAACAAGATAGAGGATAGAGAGAGTTTTTGTTGATGCAGAGAACAGAATGTATAGGTTTTTAAATAACATTCTTATAATGTACTTTGAGCGTTACTAATGTTTTATTGTGTTATTTTATGGAAACGTTCTGAGAACATTTTAAATAGGACCATAATGAAGTACTGAAATTCCCACAGAAGAACGTTGTTTCTTAACGTTCTCTGAATGTATTGAGAACATAACTTTAAATAGAACCACGAGGAACCCCGTAGAAAATTTTATGCTGGGCCTCCTAACTGGCTCAGTGGAGAACACTGTGGGAAGACCGTTATGTGCTAGCTGGATAGCCTGCACCATTCCCAGAACACTGTGGGAAGACCGTTATGTGCTAGCTGGATAGCCTGCACCATTCCCAGAACGCTGTGGGAAGACCGTTATGTGCTAGCTGGATAGCCTGCACCATTCCCAGAACGCTGTGGGAAGACCGTTATGTGCTAGCTGGATAGCCTGCACCATTCCCAGAACACTGTGGGAAGGTTGTATGTGAAATAACTAGGACAAGACAACGCTCTCACCAAGATCTAAGAAACATATGGTTCTCAGACCGTTATGTGCTCGCTGGGAATGGTCTCACTCTTCTTTCTGTACAATGGACTAACATCTATTCCCTCAGCCGTCACTATCTACTAACATCTATTACCTCACTATCTACTATCATCTATTCCCCTCAGCCCTCACTATCTACTAACATCTATTACCTCACTATCTACTATCATCTATTACCTCAGCCCTCACTATCTACTAACATCTATTACCTCACTATCTACTATCATCTATTCCCCCCAGTCCTCACTATCTACTATCATCTATTACCTCACTATCTACTATCATCTATTCCCCTCAGCCCTCACTATCTACTAACATCTATTACCTCATTATCTACTATCATCTATTACCTCATTATCTACTAACATCTATTACCTCATTATCTACTAACATCTATTACCTCACTATCTACTAACATCTATTACCTCACTATCTACTAACATCTATTACCTCACTATCTACTAACATCTATTACCTCACTATCTACTAACATCTATTACCTCACTATCTACTAACATCTATTACCTCACTATCTACTAACATCTATTCCCCAGCCCTCACTATCTACTAACATCTATTCCCCAGCCCTCACTATCTACTAACATCTATTCCCCTCAGCCCTCACTATCTACTAACATCTATTACCTCACTATCTACTAACATCTATTACCTCACTATCTACTAACATCTATTACCTCACTATCTACTAACATCTATTACCTCACTATCTACTAACATCTATTACCTCACTACCCTCACTATCTCTAACATCTATTACCTCTATCTACTAACATCTATTCCCCCAGCCCTCATCTATCTATTACTAATCTATCATCTATTACCTCATTCTATCTACTAACATCTATTACCTCACTATCTACTATCTATTACCCCTACTGCCCTCACTATCTACTAACATCTATTCCCCACTATCTACTAACATCTATTACTATCTACTAACATCTATTACCTCACTATCTACTAACATCTATTACCTCACTATCTACTAACATCTATTACCTCACTATCTACTAACATCTATTTACCTCATCTACTAACATCTATTCCCACTATCTACCATCTACTATCTACTAACATCTATTCCCTATCTACAACATCTATTACTACTAACAACATCTATTCCCTCACTATCTACTAACATCTATTACTATCTCATCTATCTACTAACATCTATTACCTCACTATCTACTAACATCTATTTCCTCACTATCTACTAACATCTATTACCTCACTATCTACTAACATCTATTGCCTCACTATCTACTAACATCTATTGCCTCACTATCTACTAACATCTATTACCTCACTATCTACTAACATCTATTACCTCACTATCTACTAACATCTATTGCCTCACTATCTACTAACATCTATTACCTCACTATCTACTAACATCTATTGCCTCACTATCTACTAACATCTATTACCTCATTATCTACTAACATCTATTACCTCACTATCTACTAACATCTATTACCTCACTATCTACTAACATCTATTACCTCACTATCTACTAACATCTATTACCTCACTATCTACTAACATCTATTACCTCACTATCTACTAACATCTATTACCTCACTATCTACTAACATCTATTACCTCACTATCTACTAACATCTATTACCTCACTATCTCCATCTATTACCTCACCCTCACTATCTACTAACATCTATTCCCACAGCCCTCACTATCTACTAACATCTATTCCCCTCACTATCTACTAACATCTATTACCCTCTATCTATCTAAACATCTATTACCTCACTATCTACTAACATCTATTGCCTCACTATCTACTAACATCTATTACCTCACTATCTACTAACATCTATTACCTCACTATCTACTAACATCTATTCCCCCCAGCCCTCACTATCTACTAACATCTATTACCTCACATCTATTCCCCACTGCCCTCACTATCTACTAACATCTATTCCCCCAGCCCTCACTATCTACTAACATCTATTACCTCACTATCTACTAACATCTATTACCTCACTATCTACTAACATCTATTACCTCACTATCTACTAACATCTATTCCCCCAGCCCTCATTATCAAGTTTAAAATATCATTTATTTACCAAACTGTTCAAGAAGCAGACTAGTATGAATTGATAGAGACAAATAAAATATAGTCAACTGCAGTGAAACTGTTTATAATGTTTTACATTTCTCGGTCTACCTCTAAGCCAGCCCGTCACACCCTACTCACCTAGCCAGTCGACCACAACCTACTCACCTAGCCAGCCCGTCACACCCTACTCACCTAGCCAGCCCGTCACACCCTACTCACCTAGCCAGTCCGTCACACCCTACTCACCTAGCCAGTCCGTCACAACCTACTCACCTAGCCAGTCCGTCACAACTTACTCACCTAGCCAGTCCGTCACAACCTACTCACCTAGCCAGCCCGTCACAACCTACTCACCTAGCCAGCCCGTCACAACCTACTCACCTAGCCAGCCCGTCACACCCTACTCACCTAGCCAGCCCGTCACACCCTACTCACCTAGCCAGCCCGTCACACCCTACTCACCTAGCCAGCCCGTCACACCCTACTCACCTAGCCAGCCCGTCACACCCTACTCACCTAGCCAGCCCGTCACACCCTACTCACCTAGCCAGCCCGTCACACCCTACTCACCTAGCCAGCCCGTCACACCCTACTCACCTAGCCAGCCCGTCACACCCTACTCACCTAGCCAGCCCGTCACACCCTACTCACCTAGCCAGCCCGTCACAACCTACTCACCTAGCCAGTCGGTCACAACCTACTCACCTAGCCAGTCGACCACACCCTACTCACCTAGCCAGTCGTCACACCCTACTCACCTAGCCAGCCCGTCACAACCTACTCACCTAGCCAGTCGACCACACCCTACTCACCTAGCCAGCCCGTCACAACCTACTCACCTAGCCAGTCGTCCACATCCTACTCACCTAGCCAGTCGACCACACCCTACTCACCTAGCAGACTAAGGGAGCACAGACAGCTGACCCCCACCTCCCCAAACCAAAACATGTACGAGGGGGTATGTTTTATAGACCATAGACAGTGGATGATTGCGTTCTGCTCAACACGTGGCATCATTATGCAGCAAGACGTGTGAGTGCTGTCGTAGCTAGGGTAGCCTAGTGGTTAGAGCGTTGGACTAGTAACCGAAAGGTTGCAAGTTCGAATCCCCGAGCTGACAAGGTACAAATCTGTCGTTCTGCCCCTGAACAGGCAGTTGACCCAATGTTCCCAGGCCGTCATTGAAAATAATAATTAGTTCTTAACTGACTTGCCTAGTAAAATAAAGGTACAATTTTTTACAAATGAAATATGAAACTGTAGTTGCATGACATGGGCACGCAGTACCTATATTACAAAAAAAACAAACCAAGTGGCAGGTCAAAGGTCAAGCCCTAAACATGTGAAATAGAAATAAAAATACAGCGCACTGAAGATAAGCTTGGAGGATCTAAAATGGTAGACACTGACGATTTTACCATGCTGACAAAAATAGGTATATTTAAACAGACTTCGCACGTGTCCCCAATGACATCCTATTCCCTATAGAGCACATTGGGCTCCTGAGTAGCACAGTGGTCTAAGGCACTGCATCTCAGTGCTAGGGGCGTCACTACAGTCCCTGGTTCGATTCCAGACTGTATCACAACCGGCCGTGAGTCCCATAGGGCGGCGCACAATTGGCCCAGTGTCGTTAGGATTTGGCCAGGGGGGTAGACAGTCATTGTTCAAAATAATTTGTTCTTAACTGACTTGCCTAGTAAAATAAAATGACTTTTAACCAGAGCACTATGGGCCCTGGTAAAAGAAACAGTAGTGAACTATATAAGGAAGAGGGAGCCATTTGGGGCAAAACCATTGGCTTTCAAACATGGAATAATTTCCTTTAGAGAAGCAGCACTTAACCTGATAATCAATATACATGGACCGCCATTCTGTTTATAGGTCAGAGGTCAATTTGATTTAAACTTCTCCTCAATGGCATACTCAGGAAATCTTCCATTCGTGAAATCCGAAGCATTGTCTTTCCGGACAGATAACATTCTAAAGCGATGGTGATGATGATGACCTGTCGGTGCTGACGGCCGTCATGCTATCTCACGTAACACAATGAAATCAGCGGTTAACTGTAACTTACTGCACCTCCGTCCAGACAAACTGCTGATGGGAATTTGCAAGTGGAGTGTGATCTGTACTCCTGCTGTCCTGCGTGTTATTTACAGATGTCTTTTCTTACAAACAGATAGAAAAGGTTGAATGTGGTTTGTGAAAGACAATGATATGTGAAATACCCATTATTTGAAGGCAACAGGCCAAGCAACCCGGTTCAAAGGGAGATTATGCCACTACCTCTGGGACATTACATTTGTCCACATATAGATTTAAAATAGTGAACGCGTCGCTGGAATGTTCCGGCCAATACTATAGTAAAAGAGTGTCCAACGGGTGAGGATGCCTCCCTCCTCCTTCCTGCTTCTCCTCCCCCTCCTCTATCCATCATGCTACTGAAAAGATTCCCAGCAGTCCCTGCTGTGCTCTGGCCAATCAGGTCGGCAGGTCAGTTCCTCTTCCTGGTGGGTTCCTGGTGGGTATCGCTCGTCTCTCCAGGGGCCTGGGGGCCAGGGAACGCATGGTGGTACAGGTGCCTGTGACTGGCTGCAGCAGTATACAGCTTATATAGAGCCTGGAAAGGTGAATAGGAGAGGAGAGGGGAAAAGAGGAGAGAGAGAGAGAGGGATCGTCACTATCTGGCAAAAAAAAAAGAGGGGTGGAATTCTACATATTAACCATTGTCAGAATGCTAAAGATAATTTGTTTCAAATGTGCAATATGGCAAAATACAGAAAGGGTACATCAAATGTAGACTTATACAGAGCCTGAACAACAGCAGAGCAAGAGGTTGCATTTGGGACTTTAACCATTATTGGAATGCTAAAGATAGATAGGAAAACATACAATAGTCCTACACTGACACAACTCCTCCCCCAGTGTACTTACCTCATTTGTGCTTCCCTGTTGCAAAACATATAGAGCAAAACAACAACAAAAACACAGTCTTAGACAAATAATAAAAATATCAAGTGTAAAATAAATATAAATATTAATCAATATTTGTTTTCCTCAGAAACTTAAACTCTAAAAAAGGCTTTGATCATTTCCAGACGTTGTATTGTTCAACGCGGTCATCTGGGTGTATGTCGCCACCTAGTGGTTTGGATGGCCTATAAATACATGTCTCTAGGTCAGGGGTCTTTTCTACCATGAGAGCTAAATTAACTGCTGATTTTTTTTTTATAGCTTTCAAATAGGAACATTCTCTTCTCCCTGCAACTTCCCCTGGTCCTTAGTGTACAAGAGGAAGTAGTTCACTATGTTTTCTGTCAATATACCTGGTCAAATAATGGTTCATAAACAGGGGGGGCTCTATAAAATCTAAGATTTTTTTCACCAAATTATGTTTTATATTTTCCCAAAATATATTTTCTCAGATTTAAAATTACAATAATTCATAGAGAAACAACAAAATTGGATGTTCTGAGTCCATGTCAATGTTTAAATCACAACAGAATACCATTTTGGTCTGGAACAAAATGAACACATTGTATAATTCCCCATAATTGTGCATCTAGCCCCTTTAATTGCACATCTGGCAGGTGAGGAATGTTCTGTCTTATGTGCCAGTCTAACAATGGTTCTGTAATACTGCTGCTCATTCCGTGGCAAAGCTTTCAAACAGGTAAGGTAAGCCTACTTTCTAGTTAACATTGACTAGAGAAAGTGTTGGGGGGAAAGTATTTCTGTCAACCCACAAGACAGTTATCACATCAACTGACTACACACGGAGAGATCGACAAACGCACGCACCACACAGACAGACGGGCAATATTCCTGGAAATAAATTGGCAATTAATTGTGTTAAGTTTGGCTTTTTAAGCTAACCAGGGGTGGGATAATGTTGATTTAGATCGTAGCTGGGAGCTCGCAGAGTCTTAAACTTGTTAGTGACAGTTTGCATTGGAACAAGTGAAAATCTAATGTACTTTCAGAACTGTTTGGCGAGCTACTCATAGGTAGTCTGCGTGTTACTGGTAGCAATCAAGCTGTTGGAGACCCCTGGTCTAGGTAAAACTGGGGTATTCCTTTGCCCTGAGACATTTCTGGGTTACCTGGGTTACCATGTACTTTCAGAATGATCTGAGTGGGCATTCTATGTTGGATGTCTAGTTTGTCTGTTTCTGTGTTTGGGCCTGATATGGTTCTCAATCAGAGGCAGGTGTTAGTCGTTGTCTCTGATTGGGAACCATATTTAGGTAGCCTGTTTTGTCATTGTGGGTTGTGGTTGATTGTCTATGTTAGTTGCTTGTGTCAGCACAGTTCTCATTATAGCTTCACATTTGTTTATTGTTTTGTATTCAGTGTTCAGTGCTTTCTTTAATTAAAATATCATCATGAACACATACCACGCTGCATTTTGGTCCTCCGATCCTTCCAACTACTCCTCCTCAGACGAGGAGGACAACGATCGTGACACAGAACTGTTTGGCGAGCTACTCATAGGTAGTCTGCGTGCTACTGGTAGCAATCAACCTGTTGGAGACCCCTGGTCTAGGTAAAACTGGGGTATTCCTTTGCCCTGAGACATTTCTGGGTTACCCTGTGGTCTAGGACTCTCCAAATCTTGAACCACTTTACCTGTATCTGTCCCGATACCCCAGCAAAAATCGTCTTTTCATTGATCTGCCTTTCATTGATCTGCCTTTCATTTATCTGCAAGTCCAGCCCTTATATTTACCCTCACAATGAAGTGTTTTTTTTTTAAGTACAACAATTTGACATAAACAGTTGATTTCATGAGTTTTACTGACAAATGTCAATAACATAAGGTCTGCCAAAGCAACAACCTAATAAAAAATGAATTTACATGAAGGCTGTAAGTACAGAAATTCTTTGCTCAGTGAGAAATTAATATCCAACTAGTCAGTGACAACTGTGTGGAGTTCGGCGTTTGTGACAGCAACAATGTAAGCTTATTACAGTATTATAGACGCTATGTCCTGGGATTTCCTATGGTCTTCTATGTAGAAGAACCCCTTACAGTATTATAGACACTATGTCCTGGGATTTCCTATGGTATTCTATGTAGAAGAACCCCTTACAGTATTATAGACACTATGTCCTGGGATTTACTATGATCTATGTAGAAGAAACCCCTTACAGTATTATAGACACTATGTCCTGGGATTTACTATGATCTTCTATGTAGAAGAACCCCTTACAGTATTATAGACGCTATGTCCTGGGATTTACTATGATCTATGTAGAAGAACCCCTTACAGTATTATAGACGCTATGTCCTGGGATTTACTATGATCTATGTAGAAGAACCCCTTACAGTATTATAGACACTATGTCCTGGGATTTACTATGGTCTTCTATGTAGAAGAACCCCTTACAGTATTATAGACGCTATGTCCTGGGATTTCCTATGGTCTTCTATGTAGAAGAACCCCTTACAGTATTATAGACACTATGTCCTGGGATTTCCTATGGTATTCTATGTAGAAGAACCCCTTACAGTATTATAGACACTATGTCCTGGGATTTACTATGATCTATGTAGAAGAAACCCCTTACAGTATTATAGACACTATGTCCTGGGATTTACTATGATCTTCTATGTAGAAGAACCCCTTACAGTATTATAGACGCTATGTCCTGGGATTTACTATGGTCTTCTATGTAGAAGAACCCCTTACAGTATTATAGACACTATGTCCTGGGATTTACTATGATCTATGTAGAAGAACCCCTTACAGTATTATAGACACTATGTCCTGGGATTTACTATGATCTATGTAGAAGAACCCCTTACAGTATTATAGACGCTATGTCCTGGGATTTACTATGATCTATGTAGAAGAACCCCTTACAGTATTATAGACACTATGTCCTGGGATTTACTATGGTCTTCTATGTAGAAGAACCCCTTACAGTATTATAGACGCTATGTCCTGGGATTTCCTATGGTCTTCTATGTAGAAGAACCCCTTACAGTATTATAGACGCTATGTCCTGGGATTTACTATGGTCTTCTATGTAGAAGAACCCCTTACAGTATTATAGACACTATGTCCTGGGATTTACTATGGTCTTCTATGTAGAAGAACCCCTTACAGTATTATAGACGCTATGTCCTGGGATTTCCTATGGTCTTCTATGTAGAAGAACCCCTTACAGTATTATAGACACTATGTCCTGGGATTTCCTATGGTATTCTATGTAGAAGAACCCCTTACAGTATTATAGACACTATGTCCTGGGATTTACTATGATCTATGTAGAAGAAACCCCTTACAGTATTATAGACACTATGTCCTGGGATTTACTATGATCTTCTATGTAGAAGAACCCCTTACAGTATTATAGACGCTATGTCCTGGGATTTACTATGGTCTTCTATGTAGAAGAACCCCTTACAGTATTATAGACACTATGTCCTGGGATTTACTATGATCTATGTAGAAGAACCCCTTACAGTATTATAGACACTATGTCCTGGGATTTACTATGATCTATGTAGAAGAACCCCTTACAGTATTATAGACGCTATGTCCTGGGATTTACTATGATCTATGTAGAAGAACCCCTTACAGTATTATAGACACTATGTCCTGGGATTTACTATGGTCTTCTATGTAGAAGAACCCCTTACAGTATTATAGACGCTATGTCCTGGGATTTCCTATGGTCTTCTATGTAGAAGAACCCCTTACAGTATTATAGACACTATGTCCTGGGATTTACTATGGTCTTCTATGTAGAAGAACCCCTTACAGTATTATAGACACTATGTCCTGGGATTTACTATGATCTATGTAGAAGAACCCCTTACAGTATTATAGACGCTATGTCCTGTGATTTACTATGATCTATGTAGAAGAACCCCTTACAGTATTATAGACACTATGTCCTGGGATTTACTATGGTCTTCTATGTAGAAGAACCCCTTACAGTATTATAGACGCTATGTCCTGGGATTTACTATGATCTATGTAGAAGAACCCCTTACAGTATTATAGACGCTATGTCCTGGGATTTACTATGATCTATGTAGAAGAACCCCTTACGGTATTATAGACACTATGTCCTGGGATTTACTATGGTCTTCTATGTAGAAGAACCCCTTACAGTATTATAGACGCTATGTCCTGGGATTTCCTATGGTCTTCTATGTAGAAGAACCCCTTACAGTATTATAGACGCTATGTCCTGGGATTTACTATGATCTATGTAGAAGAACCCCTTACAGTATTATAGACACTATGTCCTGGGATTTACTATGATCTATGTAGAAGAACCCCTTACAGTATTATAGACACTATGTTCTGGGATTTCCTATGATCTTCTAGATTAACCCCTTACAGTATTATAGACACTGTCCTGGGATTTCCTATGATCTATGTAGAAGAACCCCTTACAGTATTATAGACACTATGTCCTGGGATTTACTATGGTCTTCTATGTAGAAGAACCCCTTACAGTATTATAGACACTATGTCCTGGGATTTACTATGATCTATGTAGAAGAACCCCTTACAGTATTATAGACACTATGTTCTGGGATTTCCTATGATCTTCTAGATTAACCCCTTACAGTATTATAGACACTGTCCTGGGATTTCCTATGATCTATGTAGAAGAACCCCTTACAGTATTATAGACGCTATGTCCTGGGATTTCCTATGATCTATGTAGAAGAACCCCTTACAGTATTATAGACACTATGTCCTGGGATTTACTATGGTCTTCTATGTAGAAGAACCCCTTACAGTATTATAGACACTATGTCCTGGGATTTACTATGATCTATGTAGAAGAACCCCTTACAGTATTATAGACACTATGTCCTGGGATTTCCTATGGTCTTCTATGTAGAAGAACCCCTTACAGTATTATAGACGCTATGTCCTGGGATTTCCTATGGTCTTCTATGTAGAAGAACCCCTTACAGTATTATAGACGCTATGTCCTGGGATTTCCTATGGTCTTCTATGTAGAAGAACCCCTTACAGTATTATAGACGCTATGTCCTGGGATTTACTATGATCTATGTAGAAGAACCCCTTACAGTATTATAGACACTATGTTCTGGGATTTCCTATGATCTTCTAGATTAACCCCTTACAGTATTATAGACACTGTCCTGGGATTTCCTATGATCTATGTAGAAGAACCCCTTACAGTATTATAGACGCTATGTCCTGGGATTTCCTATGATCTATGTAGAAGAACCCCTTACAGTATTATAGACACTATGTCCTGGGATTTACTATGGTCTTCTATGTAGAAGAACCCCTTACAGTATTATAGACACTATGTCCTGGGATTTACTATGATCTATGTAGAAGAACCCCTTACAGTATTATAGACACTATGTCCTGGGATTTCCTATGGTCTTCTATGTAGAAGAACCCCTTACAGTATTATAGACGCTATGTCCTGGGATTTCCTATGGTCTTCTATGTAGAAGAACCCCTTACAGTATTATAGACGCTATGTCCTGGGATTTCCTATGGTCTTCTATGTAGAAGAACCCCTTACAGTATTATAGACGCTATGTCCTGGGATTTCCTATGGTCTTCTATGTAGAAGAATCCCTTACAGTATTATAGACACTATGTCCTGGGATTTCCTATGATCTATGTAGAAGAACCCCTTACAGTATTATAGACACTATGTCCTGTGATTTCCTATGATCTTCTATGTAGAAGAACCCCTTACAGTATTATAGACGCTATGTCCTGGGATTTCCTATGGTCTTCTATGTAGAAGAACCCCTTACAGTATTATAGACGCTATGTCCTGGGATTTCCTATGGTCTTCTATGTAGAAGAACCCCTTACAGTATTATAGACGCTATGTCCTGGGATTTACTATGATCTATGTAGAAGAAACCCCTTACAGTATTATAGACACTATGTCCTGGGATTTACTATGATCTTCTATGTAGAAGAACCCCTTACAGTATTATAGACGCTATGTCCTGGGATTTACTATGATCTATGTAGAAGAACCCCTTACAGTATTATAGACGCTATGTCCTGGGATTTACTATGATCTATGTAGAAGAACCCCTTACAGTATTATAGACACTATGTCCTGGGATTTACTATGGTCTTCTATGTAGAAGAACCCCTTACAGTATTATAGACACTATGTCCTGGGATTTACTATGATCTATGTAGAAGAACCCCTTACAGTATTATAGACGCTATGTCCTGTGATTTACTATGATCTATGTAGAAGAACCCCTTACAGTATTATAGACACTATGTCCTGGGATTTACTATGATCTATGTAGAAGAACCCCTTACAGTATTATAGACGCTATGTCCTGGGATTTACTATGATCTATGTAGAAGAACCCCTTACAGTATTATAGACACTATGTCCTGGGATTTACTATGGTCTTCTATGTAGAAGAACCCCTTACAGTATTATAGACGCTATGTCCTGGGATTTCCTATGGTCTTCTATGTAGAAGAACCCCTTACAGTATTATAGACGCTATGTCCTGGGATTTACTATGATCTATGTAGAAGAACCCCTTACAGTATTATAGACACTATGTCCTGGGATTTACTATGATCTATGTAGAAGAACCCCTTACAGTATTATAGACACTATGTTCTGGGATTTCCTATGATCTTCTAGATTAACCCCTTACAGTATTATAGACACTGTCCTGGGATTTCCTATGATCTATGTAGAAGAACCCCTTACAGTATTATAGACACTATGTCCTGGGATTTACTATGGTCTTCTATGTAGAAGAACCCCTTACAGTATTATAGACACTATGTCCTGGGATTTACTATGATCTATGTAGAAGAACCCCTTACAGTATTATAGACACTATGTCCTGGGATTTCCTATGGTCTTCTATGTAGAAGAACCCCTTACAGTATTATAGACGCTATGTCCTGGGATTTCCTATGGTCTTCTATGTAGAAGAACCCCTTACAGTATTATAGACGCTATGTCCTGGGATTTCCTATGGTCTTCTATGTAGAAGAACCCCTTACAGTATTATAGACGCTATGTCCTGGGATTTCCTATGGTCTTCTATGTAGAAGAATCCCTTACAGTATTATAGACACTATGTCCTGGGATTTCCTATGATCTATGTAGAAGAACCCCTTACAGTATTATAGACACTATGTCCTGTGATTTCCTATGATCTTCTATGTAGAAGAACCCCTTACAGTATTATAGACGCTATGTCCTGGGATTTCCTATGGTCTTCTATGTAGAAGAACCCCTTACAGTATTATAGACGCTATGTCCTGGGATTTACTATGATCTATGTAGAAGAACCCCTTACAGTATTATAGACACTATGTCCTGGGATTTACTATGATCTATGTAGAAGAACCCCTTACAGTATTATAGACGCTATGTCCTGGGATTTCCTATGATCTTCTATGTAGAAGAACCCCTTACAGTATTATAGACATTATGTCCTGTGATTTACTATGATCTATGTAGAATAACCCCTTATAGTATTATAGACACGATGTCCTGGGATTTCCTATGATCTATGTAGAAGAACCCCTTACAGTATTATAGACACTATGTCCTGGGATTTACTATGGTCTTCTATGTAGAAGAACCCCTTACAGTATTATAGACACTATGTCCTGGGATTTACTATGATCTATGTAGAAGAACCCCTTACAGTATTATAGACACTATGTCCTGGGATTTCCTATGGTCTTCTATGTAGAAGAACCCCTTACAGTATTATAGACGCTATGTCCTGGGATTTCCTATGGTCTTCTATGTAGAAGAACCCCTTACAGTATTATAGACGCTATGTCCTGGGATTTCCTATGGTCTTCTATGTAGAAGAACCCCTTACAGTATTATAGACGCTATGTCCTGGGATTTCCTATGGTCTTCTATGTAGAAGAACCCCTTACAGTATTATAGACGCTATGTCCTGGGATTTCCTATGGTCTTCTATGTAGAAGAACCCCTTACAGTATTATAGACGCTATGTCCTGGGATTTCCTATGGTCTTCTATGTAGAAGAACCCCTTACAGTATTATAGACACTATGTCCTGGGATTTACTATGATCTATGTAGAAGAACCCCTTACAGTATTATAGACGCTATGTCCTGGGATTTACTATGATCTATGTAGAAGAACCCCTTACAGTATTATAGACACTATGTCCTGGGATTTACTATGATCTATGTAGAAGAACCCCTTACAGTATTATAGACGCTATGTCCTGGGATTTCCTATGATCTTCTATGTAGAAGAACCCCTTACAGTATTATAGACATTATGTCCTGTGATTTACTATGATCTATGTAGAATAACCCCTTATAGTATTATAGACACGATGTCCTGGGATTTCCTATGATCTATGTAGAAGAACCCCTTACAGTATTATAGACACTATGTCCTGGGATTTACTATGGTCTTCTATGTAGAAGAACCCCTTACAGTATTATAGACACTATGTCCTGGGATTTACTATGATCTATGTAGAAGAACCCCTTACAGTATTATAGACACTATGTCCTGGGATTTCCTATGGTCTTCTATGTAGAAGAACCCCTTACAGTATTATAGACGCTATGTCCTGGGATTTCCTATGGTCTTCTATGTAGAAGAACCCCTTACAGTATTATAGACGCTATGTCCTGGGATTTCCTATGGTCTTCTATGTAGAAGAACCCCTTACAGTATTATAGACGCTATGTCCTGGGATTTCCTATGGTCTTCTATGTAGAAGAACCCTTACAGTATTATAGACGCTATGTCCTGGGATTTCCTATGGTCTTCTATGTAGAAGAACCCCTTACAGTATTATAGACGCTATGTCCTGGGATTTCCTATGGTCTTCTATGTAGAAGAACCCCTTACAGTATTATAGACACTATGTCCTGGGATTTACTATGATCTATGTAGAAGAACCCCTTACAGTATTATAGACACGATGTCCTGGGATTTCCTATGATCTATGTAGAAGAACCCCTTACAGTATTATAGACGCTATGTCCTGGGATTTCCTATGATCTTCTATGTAGAAGAACCCCTTACAGTATTATAGACATTATGTCCTGTGATTTACTATGATCTATGTAGAATAACCCCTTATAGTATTATAGACACGATGTCCTGGGATTTCCTATGATCTATGTAGAAGAACCCCTTACCTTTAAATTTTTTTATTTAACCTTTGTTTAACTAGGCAAGTCAGTTAAGAATAAATTCTTATTTTCAATGACGGCCTAGGAACAGTGGGTTAACTGCCTGTTCAGGGGCAGAACAACAGATTCTTTTTAGCTCTGGGGTTTGAACTTGCAACCTTCCAGTTACTAGTCCAACGCTCTAACCACTAGGCTACCCTGCCGCCCCTAATCACTCTTGTGTAGCTTGTGAGTATCATAGAAATGTTATAATAATTTGTAGCTCTAACCAATCGGACATTCCTGCAAAAAGACCCGCCCCCCCAAAGCCCTTTTGGGATCCGCCCTTGTCACACAACCCTCAGCCACCATTAATCACACAGACTAACTGTTGGCATCTACGGGATGCAGAAGAAATAGACGAATCCAACGGTATAAACCGATCACACAACGTTTAAAAAGTGGTTAGGTTAGGAGTCCAAAATGTGCCCGCTGTTATGGTGAGACTCATTGGGTTAAAGGTACACATTTAAAAGATAAGACGGTGGAGTATGTAGCCGATGTGAAAATGGCTAGGTCGTTAGCGGTGGTGCGCGCTAATAGCGTTTCAGTCGGTGACGTCACTCGCTCTGAGACCTTGAAGTAGTTGTTCCCCTTGCCCTGCAAGGGCCTCCGCTTTTGTGGCGCGATGGGTAACGATGCTTCGAGGGTGGCTGTTGTTGACGTGTGCAGAGGGTCCCTGGTTCGAGCCCAGGTAGGGGCGAGGAGAGGGACGGAAGCTACACTGTTACAAGTGCATGGTCAGAAATAAAATACCGGATCGACTCAGAGGTGGAGTAAGGTGACAAATGTCCTAAAATGGACACCTTATCCATTTTGACACACTGAACTTTCCCCTTGGTAGAGTTCTACGATCAGCTTCCTTTCTCCCAATTGTAACTTTATCCATTAGTGGGGGAAACTATAAACTGAACCCGGCACAGCCAGAAGAGGACTGGCCACCCCACATAGCCTGGTTCCTCTCTAGGTTTCTTCCTAGGTTTTTTTTTCCTTTCTAGGGAGTTTTTCCTAGCCACCGTGCTTCTACACCTGCATTGCTTGCTGTTTGGTGTTTTAGGCTGGGTTTCTGTACAGCACTTTGAGATATCAGCTGATGTACGAAGGGCTTTATAAATACATTTGATTTGATGTACGAAGGCCTATATAAATACATTTGATTTGATTTGAACCAAGATCCGGGTCTAGGCACAACTTCACGCTACTCCTCCTGGCCATATATAAGGCCATATATAAAGCAAGTTCTGGGACTTACCTGGTCCCAGAGGGCTCCAGCCACCTGGTCAATGACCTGACCCAGCTCTCGGTACTCCCCAGAGTAGCGTATGTAAGCCCAGGTACACAGGGTGATCAACGCCAGGCCCAGAATCATATTACACACGCTGGCGATGATGTCCACCCCCACGAAGCCTGTGATGCCCGCCACCACGTACATGCTGAAGATGACCACGAACAGCGTGGCCGGGGTGCGGGCGGCGTGGAAGATGTTCTTGGAGTCGTTGTGCTTGATGTATTGAACGAACACCTCGTCCACCTGAAACATAGGTTGGTTATGTTTAGGTTTGCAAAAGTCAAGTAAATGTCCGGGTTTTTCAGAAATCCAGGAATCAGGAGGGAAAATCTGCAATCCTTCAACCAGGATTCCTGGAAAACCGGAATTCTGGCAAAGCAACACTAGTTAAGGTGATTGGTTCCACTTCCCAACTAGCACATTTGGTTCCTTGGAAGTTGTGGGAATGTACGTTTTTGGTTTCTCATTGGTTCTGAGAACGAAAGACATTGCCTGACGGGTAAAACTGAACGGTAGTGAAAACTTCGCCTGTTCTGGGAACATACATTTTTAGGTTCCAGGGAGGTTCTGAGAACGTTTTACTATGGTTCCAGGGAGGTTCTGAGAACGTTTTACTATGGTTCCAGGGAGGTTCTGAGAACGTTTTACTATGGTTCTGAGAACGTTTTACTATGGTTCCAGGGAGGTTCTGAGAATGTTTAACTATGGTTCCAGGGAGGTTCTGAGAACGTTTTACTATGGTTCCAGGGAGGTTCTGAGAACGTTTTACTATGGTTCCAGAGAGGTTCTGAGAACGTTTTACTATGGTTCCAGGGAGGTTCCGAGAACATTTTACTATGGTTCCCTGAACGTTTTCCTGGGAGGTCTTATTAACGTTCTGAGAAGATAGTTTAATAATGTTCTGAGAACTTTTACTTTTCACTGCTAACGTAGGTTATCTGATTTAAACTCCAAGCACAGATAAAACATTAAAACGCGTTTCTTTTTTATTGTGGCATGGCATCCGTGAGATTCAAGACTATGATCTTCTGATCTCTATCCATGGAATGAGTCATCTGTGCCGCTAGGATGAAACTAGCTTGCAATGTTTTTTTTATTCATATAAATTTGAGTCTATTTAAACAGAACCCATTTCAAAGGAAAACAAGCACTCCTTAAGATGAGGTGTGGCCAACGCACTTGAACAAAAGATAGAGGATTGAGAGAGTTTTGTTGCTGCCTGAGAACAGAATATAACTGGGTATCTTGCAACAAATATCCATAGGCTTTCACCAAACTCTAAGAAAAATATGGTTCACAGAACGTTATGTGCTAGCTGGGTTGCCACTTGCCAAATATGTATTTAACGGGCGGGTTCAGGGCACAGATTAAGTCCTTAGTCTAATCTGTGTCCGGGAAACCGCCCCTCAATGTTTATGTATTCAGGTGGATTGTTTGAAATGCTGAATGAAGCAGAGGTGACTCAAGACATACAATCTCGTGATGAGGTGCGAATGCTCCCATTGACTCCGTAAGGCCAGCAGGCTTTTCTTCTTTCTTTTATGTAATGTTTTTTTTTTTTTCTTATTTCTTACTATTATTATTTTTATTGGTGCGTAACTGTTATGAAAGTTGTATTGTCCATTTGGTTTGTATTTAAACGCCACTTTAAATGTGTACATGACACTGCAACAAAATGTCCCCATGGGGACAATAAAGTCAGTAAGTGAGGTAGCCTTACTTCTTTGAGACTTAAAATCGGTGTCGCCTGACCCTCGACCCAAGAGGGAATTTCCGTAATCGGGCTAACGGTTATGAAAGATATTGGTTTCCCGAGCGGGGAGACCACGGTGACGTACTTCTCCCTCCAGCTGTAGCAGGTACCGTCGGCTGAACTCCTCCCCTCCCATCTTCTTCACCCCCCGAAACACCTGGAGGGCTTCCTCTCTGATGTCACTCTGTCTGGCCTGGAGCTCTGCTGGGGCCAGGAAGGGCCGGTCCCCACCACACACCTGGAGAGGGAGGGAGGGTTATTAGATACCTTCACCATAGTGTGATAATAGAGCAGTGGTTCTCCAACATCTCCTTGGGGGACACCCAGACGTTTCACAACATTGTTGTAGCCCTGAACTAGCTCACCTGGTTAACCTGGTCAAGGGCTTGATGATTAGTTGACAAGTTGAATCAGGTGCGCTAGCTCTGGAATAGATCAAATACATGGAACGGCTGGGTGTCCCCCGAGGAGAGGTTTTAAAAACGACTGAAAAAGAGTATTAACTCTCCAGGAGAACGACTATTGGCCGGGGGGGATGACTATTGGCCGGGGGAAACAATTATTGGGGGGGGGGGGTACGCCGGCGCCGACTATTGGCCGGGACAACGACAGCGACTATTGGCTGGGGGGAACATTAGCCGGGGGGGGGGTCAAAAACGTTTCTGGATCCGGGAGGGACAACAGAAGCTCTCAATAGGTCTCAGGAAGGCAACATCATTTGAATTGGAGGTAAGTATAGAAACAACCTTCTTACAGTACCTGCTCCATCTTCCTGTTGTACAGGTCCCTGGCTGCTGCCACTGCTGCCAGGTTGTTGGCCTCTGCTGTGGCCTGAGGAAAGACAACAAAACACAACAGAACACATGTTATATCTTCGTCGGGAATATACAGTATATATGTGGCATAATGCATTGTAATGCGGTAAGCCTTGGCTTGTCTGAGCCTGTTTCTTTAGTGAGGCAGCTTATGAGAATGGCTCATAGGAGCAGGGGTCTATCTCCTGTTTCTATAGTGTGAGGCAGCTTGATGAGAACAGCTCCTAGGAGCAGGGGTCTATCTCCTGTTTCTGTAGTGTGAGGCAGGTTGATGAGAACAGCTCATAGGAGCAGGGGTCTATCTCCTGTTTCTGTAGTGTGAGGCAGGTTGATGAGAACAGCTCATAGGAGCAGGGGTCTATCTCCTGTTTCTGTAGTGTGAGGCAGCTTGATGAGAAAGACCCCTATCTATGAGCCGATCTCCTGTTTCTGTAGTGCTAGGCAGCATGATGTTCAAGTACCAGCAGCATACCACCCTGCATCCCACTGTTGGTTTGCCTCTGAAGCTAAGCAGGGTAGGTCCTGATTGGTCCCTGTATGAGACCAGATGCTACTGGAAGTGGTGTTGGAGGGCCAGTGGGATGCACTCTTCCCTCTGGTTTAAAACAAATATCCCTATGCCCCAGGGTAGTGATTGGGGACATTGCCCTGTGTAGGGTGCCATCTTTCAGCTAGGACGTTAAACAGGTGTCCTGACTCTAACCTCGGTGTCCATGGCTAAATTCCCAATCTGGCCCTCATATCATCACGGTCACCTAATCATCCCCAGCTTAGATTTGGCTCATTCATCTCCCCTATAACTATTCCCCAGGTCGTTGATGTAAATGAGAATGTGTTCTCAGTCAACTTACCGGGTAAAAAAAACACCAACTGGACATGACGCTAACCCTTTCCTTGTTCCACATTTTGTTGTGTTACAACTTGAATTCAAAATTAATTACATTAATTGAAAATGAAATACTTTACATTCGTATTCACACCCCTGCTGTCCTATATACATAGACTTAGAATCACTATTCACTTTAATAATGGAACACTGGTCCCTTTAATAATGGAACACTGGTCCATTTAATAATGGAACACTAGTCACTTTAATAATGGAACACTGGTCACTTTAATAATGGAACACTGGTCACTTTAATAATGGAACACTGGTCACTTTAATAATGGAACACTGGTCACTTTAATAATGAAACACTGGTCACTAATAATGGAACACTGGTCACTTTAATAATGGAACACTGGTCCCTTTAATAATGGAACACTGGTCCCTTTAATAATGAAACACTGGCCACTTTAATAATGGAACACTGGTCACATTAATAATGGAACACTAGTCACTTTAATAATGGAACACTAGTCACTTTAATAATGGAACACTGGTCCCTTTAATAATGGAACACTGGTCACTTTAATAATGTTTAAATTATGTTACATACTACTTTACACATCTCATATGTATATACTGTATTCTAGTCTACTGTATTTTTAGTCAATGCCACTCTGACATTGCTCAATCTAATATTTATATATTTCTTAATTCCAATTATTTTACATTTAGATTTGTGTGTATTGTTGTTAATCGTTTTTTGATACTACTGCACTGTTGGAGCTAGGAACACAAGCATTTCGCTACACCTGCAATAACGTCTGTTAAATATGTGTGACCAATAGAATTTGATTTGATTTGGATTTGCTACATGTTAGAATCACCTTTGGTAGTGATTACTGCTGTGAGTCTTTCTGGGTGAGTCTCTAAGAGTGATTACTGCTGTGAGTCTTTCTGGGTGAGTCTCTAAGAGTGATTACTGCTGTGAGTCTTTCTGGGTGAGTCTCTAAGAGTGATTACTGCTGTGAGTCTTTCTGGGTGAGTCTCTAAGAGTGATTACAGCTGTGAGTCTTTCTGGGTAAGTCTCTAAGAGTGATTACAGCTGTGAGTCTTTCTGGGTAAGTCTCTAAGAGTGATTACAGCTGTGAGTCTTTCTGGGTAAGTCTCTAAGAGTGATTACAGCTGTGAGTCTTTCTGGGTGAGTCTCTAAGAGTGATTACAGCTGTGAGTCTTTCTGGGTAAGTCTTTAAGAGTGATTACAGCTGTGAGTCTTTCTGGGTAAGTCTCTAAGAGTGATTACAGCTGTGAGTCTTTCTGGGTAAGTCTCTAAGAGTTTTGCAGACCTGGATTGTACAATATTTGCACATTATAATTATTGTAATTCGTCAAGCTCTGTCAAGTTGGTTGTTGATCTAGCTAGACAGCCATTTTAAAGTGCAACTACGTGCTTCTACACCTGCATTGCTTGCTGTTTGGGGTTTTAGGCTGGGTTTCTGTACAGCACTTTGAGATATCAGCTGATGTACGAAGGGCTTTATAAATACATTGGATTTGATTTGATTTGATTAAAGTCTTGCCATAAAGTTTCAAGCCGATTTAAATCAACTGTAACTAGGACACTCATGAACATTCAATGTCGTCTTGGTAAGCAACTCAAGTGTATATTTCGCCTTGTGTCCACAAAACTACTGACCATAACAATTGAACAAACCACTGACCACAATCCCTGACCACTACTACACAACTACTGAACCACACAACTACTAACCATAACTATTGAACAAACCACTGACCACAATCCCTGACCACAACTACTGAACCACATAACTACTGACCACAACCACACTATATGTGACCACACAACTACTGACCACAACCACACAACTACTGACCACAACCACACAACTACTGACCACAACCACACAACTACTGACAACAACCACACAACTACTGACCACAACCACACAACTACTGACCACAACCACACAAATACTGACCACAACCACACTATATGTGACCACACAACTACTGACCACACAACTACTGACCACAACCACACAACTACTGACCACAACCACACAACTACTGACCATAACCACACAACTTCTGACCACAACTCCTGACCACCTTTGGTAGTGATTACAGCTGACCACAACCTGACCGCCTTATCTCAGTTCACAGGTCACGATGGCAACACCCACCCGTAGCACGCGCTCCAGCAGGTGTATCTCACTGATCATCCCTAAAGCCAACACCTCATTTGGCCGCCTTTCGTTCCAGTTCTCTGCTGCCTGTGACTGGAACGAATTGCAAAAATCGCTGAAGTTGGAGACTTTTATCTCCCTCACCAACTTCAAACATCTGCTATCTGAGCAGCTAACCGATCGCTGCAGCTGTACATAGTCTATCGGTAAATAGCCCACCCATTTTCACCTACCTCATCCCCATACTGTTTATATTTATTTACTTTTCTGCTCTTTTGCACACCAGTATCTCTACTTGCATATGACCATCTGATAATTTATCACTCCAGTGTTAATCTGCAAAATTTTAATTATTCGCCTACCTCCTCATGCCTTTTGCACACAATGTATATAGACTCTCTTTTTTTTCTACTGTGTTATTGACTTGTTAATTGTTTACTCCATGTGTAACTCTGTGTTGTCTGTTCACACTGCTATGCTTTATCTTGGCCAGGTCGCAGTTGTAAATGAGAACTTGTTCTCAACTAGCCTACCTGGTTAAATAAAGGTGAAATAAAAATAAAATAAATAAACAACCACAAATCTACTGACCACAACCATATAACCACGGATCATAACTATGGACCACAACTACTGACCATAATCACACAACTACTGACCATAACTACTGACTACAACCACACAACTACCAACCACAACCACACACTAATGACCACAACCACACAACTAGTGACCACAACCACACAATTACTTACCCCAGCTACTGACCACAACTACTGACAACAACCACACAACTCCTGACTACAACCACACAACTACTGACCACAGCTACTGACCACAACCACACAACTACTGACCACAACCACACAAATACTGTCCACAACTACTGACCATAACCACACAACTACTGACCACAATCACACAACTACCAACCACAGCTACTGACCACAACCACACAACTACCAACAACAAATACTGACCACAACCACAAATACTGACCACAACCACACAACTAGTGACCACAATTACTGACCACAATCAAATCAAATACTGACCACAACCACACAACCGCTGACCATAACTACTGACCACAACCATACAACTACTGACCACAACCACACAACTACTGACCACAACTACTGACCACAACCATACAACTACTGACCACAACCACACAACTACTGACCACAACCACACAACTACTGACCACAACTACTGACCACAACCATACAACTACTGACCACAACCACACAACTACTGACCACAACCACACACCTACTGATCACAACCACACAACTACTGACCACAACTACTGACCACAACCACACAACTACTGACCACAACCACACAAATACTGACCACAACCACACACCTACTGACCACAACCACACAACTACCAACAACAAATACTGACCACAACCACAAATACTGACCACAACCACACAACTAGTGACCACAATTACTGACCACATCAAATAAAATACTGACCACAACCACACAACCGCTGACCATAACTACTTGCCACAACCACACAACTACTGACCACAACCATACAACTACTGACCACAACCACACAACTACTGACCACAACCACACAACTACTGACCACAACCACACAACTACTGACCACAACCATACAACTACTGACCACAACTACTGACCACAACCATACAACTACTGACCACAACCACACAACTACTGACCACAACCACACAACTACTGACCACAACCACACAACTACTGACCACAACCATACAACTACTGACCACAACCACACAACTACAGACCACAACCACACAAATACTGACCACAACTACTGACCACAACTACTGACCACAACCACACAACTACTGACCACAACCACACAACTACTGACCACAACCACACAACTACTGACCACAACCACACAACTACTGACCACAACCACACAACTACTGACCACAACCATACAACTACTGACCACAACTACTGACCACAACCATACAACTACTGACCACAACCACACAACTACTGACCACAACCACACAACTACTGACCACAACCACACAACTACTGACCACAACCACACAAATACTGACCACAACTACTGACCACAACTACTGACCACAACCACACAACTACTGACCACAACCATACAACTACTGACCACAACCACACAACTACTGACCACAACCACACAACTACTGACCACAACCATACAACTACTGACCACAACTACTGACCACAACCATACAACTACTGACCACAACCACACAACTACTGACCACAACCACACAACTACTGACCACAACCACACAACTACTGACCACAACCACACAAATACTGACCACAACTACTGACCACAACTACTGACCACAACCACACAACTACTGACCACAACCACACAACTACTGACCACAACCACACAACTACTGACCACAACTACTGACCACCACCATACAACTACTGACCACAACCACACAACTACTGACCACAACCACACAACTACTGACCACCACCATACAACTACTGACCACAACCACACAACTACTGACCACAACCATACAACTACTGACCACAACCATACAACTACTGACCACAGCCACACACCTACTGACCACAACCACACAAATACTGACCACAACCACACACCTACTGACCACAACCACACAACTACCAACAACAAATACTGACCACAACCACAAATACTGACCACAACCACACCACTAGTGACCACAATTACTGACCACAATCAAATAAAATACTGACCACAACCACACAACCGCTGACCACAACCATACAACTACTGACCACAACTACTGACCACAACCATACAACTACTGACCACAACCATACAACTACTGACCACAACCACACAACTACTGACCACAATCACACAACTACTGACCACAACCACACAACTACTGACTACAACCACACACCTACTGACCACAACTACTGACCACAACCACACAAATACTGACCACAACTACTGACCACAACCACACAACTACTGACCACAACCACACACCTACTGACCACAACCACACAAATACTGACCACAACCACAAATACTGACCACAACCACACAACTAGTGACCACAATTACTGACCACAATCAAATAAAATACTGACCACAACCGCTGACCATAACTACTTGCCACAACCACACAACTACTGACCACAACCATACAACTACTGACCACAACTACTGACCACAACCACACAACTACTGACCACAACCACACAACTACTGACCACAACCATACAACTACTGACCACAACCACACAACTACAGACCACAACCACACAACTACTGACCACAACCACACAAATACTGACCACAACCACACACCTACTGACCACAACCACACAACTACCAACAACAAATACTGACCACAACCACAAATACTGACCACAACCACACAACTAGTGACCACAATTACTGACCACAATCAAATAAAATACTGACCACAACCACACAACCGCTGACCATAACTACTTGCCACAACCACACAACTACTGACCACAACCATACAACTACTGACCACAACCACACAACTACTGACCACAACCACACAACTACTGACTACAACCACACAACTACTGACCACAACCATACAACTACTGACCACAACTACTGACCACAACCATACAACTACTGACCACAACCACACAACTACTGACCACAACCACACAACTACTGACCACAACCACACAACTACTGACCACAACCATACAACTACTGACCACAACCACACAACTACAGACCACAACCACACAAATACTGACCACAACTACTGACCACAACTACTGACCACAACCACACAACTACTGACCACAACCACACAACTACTGACCACAACTACTGACCACAACCACACAACTACTGACCACAACCACACAACTACTGACCACAACCACACAACTACTGACCACAACCATACAACTACTGACCACAACTACTGACCACAACCATACAACTACTGACCACAACCACACAACTACTGACCACAACCACACAACTACTGACCACAACCACACAACTACTGACCACAACCACACAAATACTGACCACAACTACTGACCACAACCACACAACTACTGACCACAACCACACAACTACTGACCACAACCACACAACTACTGACCACAACTACTGACCACCACCATACAACTACTGACCACAACCACACAACTACTGACCACAACCACACAACTACTGACCACCACCATACAACTACTGACCACAACCACACAACTACTGACCACAACCATACAACTACTGACCACAACCATACAACTACTGACCACAGCCACACACCTACTGACCACAACCACACAAATACTGACCACAACCACACACCTACTGACCACAACCACACAACTACCAACAACAAATACTGACCACAACCACAAATACTGACCACAACCACACCACTAGTGACCACAATTACTGACCACAATCAAATAAAATACTGACCACAACCACACAACCGCTGACCACAACCATACAACTACTGACCACAACTACTGACCACAACCATACAACTACTGACCACAACCATACAACTACTGACCACAACCACACAACTACTGACCACAATCACACAACTACTGACCACAACCATACAACTACTGACTACAACCACACACCTACTGACCACAACTACTGACCACAACCACACAACTACTGACCACAACCACACAACTACTGACCACAACCACACACCTACTGACCACAACCACACAAATACTGACCACAACCACACAAATACTGACCACAACCACACAACTAGTGACCACAATTACTGACCACAATCAAATAAAATACTGACCACAACCGCTGACCATAACTACTTGCCACAACCACACAACTACTGACCACAACCATACAACTACTGACCACAACTACTGACCACAACCACACAACTACTGACCACAACCACACAACTACTGACCACAACCATACAACTACTGACCACAACCACACAACTACTGACCACAACCACACAACTACCGACCTCCACTACCGGTCAAAACTACTGACAATAACTGCACAACTACTGACCACAACTACCGGTCAAAACTACTGACAATAACTGCACAACTACGAGTGCCAAGCAGAGACGCATTGTGCCCTATTTTTTGTCTTTAATATGACTCAGTATTTAGTATGACTCGGCCGGGGACTGTACTCCGAACTTTCTAATCTCAGGGCAGACGTTCTAGCCACAAGGCCACCTTTAGGCATAACACTATAAGCTATAAGACAAGGAGGTAATTGTGTACCTGCAGCATGGACTTAGGGTGTGGCAGCTCCTCACCCTGGTAGATTTTGATGTATGCCTGAAAGAAAAAAGATAATGTCACCAAACACCTACATTACCAGTTAAAAGTTTGGACACACCTACTCATTCCAGGGTTTTTCTTTATTTGTACTATTTTCTACATTGTGGAATAATAGTGAAGACATCAAAACTATGAAATAACACATATGGATTCATGTAGTACATATAGATACATACAGTATCATATAGATACATACGGTATCATATAGATACATACAGTGTTATATAGATACATACAGTATCATATAGATACATACAGTGTTATATAGATACATACAGTATCATATAGATACATACAGTGTTATATAGATACATACAGTATCATATAGATACATACAGTATCATATAGATGTAGATACATACAGTATCATATAGATATAGATACATACAGTATCATATAGATATAGATACATACAGTATCATATAGATACATACAGTATCATATAGATATAGATACATACAGTATCATATAGATATAGATACATACAGTATCATATAGATACATACAGTATCATATAGATACATACAGTGTTATATAGATACATACAGTATCATATAGATACATACAGTGTTATATAGATACATACAGTATCATATAGATACATACAGTGTTATATAGATACATACAGTATCATATAGATACATACAGTATCATATAGATGTAGATACATACAGTATCATATAGATATAGATACATACAGTATCATATAGATATAGATACATACAGTATCATATAGATACATACAGTATCATATAGATATAGATACATACAGTATCATATAGATATAGATACATACAGTATCATATAGATACATACAGTATCATATAGATACATACGGTATCATATAGATACATACAGTGTTATATAGATACATACAGTATCATATAGATGTAGATACATACAGTATCATATAGATATAGATACATACAGTATCATATAGATATAGATACATACAGTATCATATAGATACATACAGTATCATATAGATATAGATACATACAGTATCATATAGATATAGATACATACAGTATCATATAGATACATACAGTATCATATAGATATAGATACATACAGTATCATATAGATATAGATACATACAGTATCATATAGATATAGATACATACAGTATCATATAGATACATACAGTATCATATAGATATATACAGTATCATATAGATATAGATACATACAGTATTATATAGATACATACAGTATCATATAGATGTAGGTACATACAGTATCATATAGATACATACAGTATCATATAGATACATACAGTATCATATAGATACATACAGTATTATATAGATACATACAGTATCATATAGATGTAGGTACATACAGTATCATATAGATATAGATACATACAGTATCATGTAGATACATACAGTATCATATAGATGTAGGTACATACAGTATCATATAGATATAGGTACATACAGTATCATATAGATACATACAGTATTATATAGATACATACAGTATCATATAGATATAGATACATACAGTATCATATAGATATAGATACATACAGTATCATATAGATACATACAGTATCATATAGATACATACGGTATCATATAGATACATACAGTATCATATAGATATAGATACATACAGTATCATATAGATATAGATACATACAGTATCATATAGATATAGATACATACAGTATCATATAGATACATACAGTATCATATAGATATATACAGTATCATATAGATGTAGGTACATACAGTATCATATAGATACATACAGTATCATATAGATACATACAGTATCATATAGATACATACAGTATTATATAGATACATACAGTATCATATAGATGTAGGTACATACAGTATCATATAGATATAGATACATACAGTATCATATAGATACATACAGTATCATATAGATGTAGGTACATACAGTATCATATAGATACATACAGTATTATATAGATACATACAGTATCATATAGATATAGATACATACAGTATCATATAGATACATACAGTATCATATAGATACATACAGTATCATATAGATACATACAGTATCATATAGATACATACAGTATTATATAGATACATACAGTATCATATAGATGTAGGTACATACAGTATCATATAGATATAGATACATACAGTATCATATAGATACATACAGTATCATATAGATGTAGGTACATACAGTATCATATAGATATAGGTACATACAGTATCATATAGATACATACAGTATTATATAGATACATACAGTATCATATAGATATAGATACATACAGTATCATATAGATACATACAGTATCATATAGATACATACAGTATCATATAGATACATACAGTATCATATAGATACATACAGTATTATATAGATACATACAGTATCATATAGATGTAGGTACATACAGTATCATATAGATATAGATACATACAGTATCATATAGATACATACAGTATCATATAGATGTAGGTACATACAGTATCATATAGATATAGATACATACAGTATCATATAGATACATACAGTATCATATAGATGTAGGTACATACAGTATCATATAGATATAGGTACATACAGTATCATATAGATACATACAGTATTATATAGATACATACAGTATTATATAGATACATACAGTATCATATAGATACATACAGTATTATATAGATATAGATACATACAGTATTATATAGATATAGGTACATACAGTATCATATAGATATAGATACATACAGTATCATATAGATATAGGTACATACAGTATCATATAGATATAGATACATACAGTATCATATAGATATAGGTACATACAGTATCATATAGATACATACAGTATTATATAGATACATACAGTATCATATAGATATAGATACATACAGTATCATATAGATATAGATACATACAGTATCATATAGATACATACAGTATTATATAGATATAGATACATACAGTATCATATAGATATAGATACATACAGTATCATATAGATACATACAGTATCATATAGATACATACAGTATCATATAGATGTAGGTACATACAGTATCATATAGATATAGATACATACAGTATCATATAGATACATACAGTATCATATAGATGTAGGTACATACAGTATCATATAGATACATACAGTATCATATAGATACATACAGTATCATATAGATATAGATACATACAGTATTATATAGGTACATATAGTATCATCTCTTTAAAATCTCTGTCTCTAACCTTGAAGTACTCCAGCAGGCCTCTGCAGGTGATGTTGCTGCCGTTGATCTCCTTGACATCCAGGTTCCTGGGACTCAGCAGCCACGGGACCAGCACCTGCAGGTTGTTGATGAACTCACGGTCGATCTCTGCACACGGGTTAGGGAGAAGATTGGAAAGGTCGTTATGTATAAGAGTAGTGCTGATGACCCTGAGCTGGGCGATAACCAGCGGCCCTCTGCACACGGGTTAGGGAGAAGATTGGAAAGGTCGTTATGTATAACAGTAGTGCTGATGACCCTGAGCTGGGCGATAACCAGCGGCCCTCTGCACACGGGTTAGGGAGAAGATTGGAAAGGTCGTTATGTATAACAGTAGTGCTGATGACCCTGAGCTGGGCGATAACCAGCGGCCCTCTGCACACGGGTTAGGGAGAAGATTGGAAAGGTCGTTATGTATAACAGTAGTGCTGATGACCCTGAGCTGGGCAATAACCAGCGACCCTCTGCACACAGGTTAGGGAGATGAATAGTCGGTTTATAGAAAAAAAAACTACTAGTGTCCTTCTTGTCATGGTGTGACAATTTCATAATTCCTTGAACATTCTCTATTATATGGAATTTGATCAGACAGTTACTGTATATTTTCTGTAGGAAACAAACTGTGCTGTGTGTGTATTAAGACCGGGTGATCGGGACGTAGTTGACCTTTGAGTCTGCCGTCGAAGTTGGGGTTGGTGGCCACTTTGAGTCCGGGGTGGGGCATCAGGAAGCAGGAGATGTTGGTGAAGCAGGAGTGGATGTGTTTACGAACGTTCTGCAGCTCCTCATGCTGATTCTCAGAGATCTAGAACACAGACACACACAACCACAGACACGTACGGCCACAGACCAACCACAGACACGCGCAGACACGTACAACCACCGACCAACCACAGACACAGGCGGACACAGACACACACAGCCAGAGATACAACCGCAGACCAACCCCAGAAAGACAGAGATACAACCACAGACAGAGACACAACCACAGACAGAGACACAACCACAGACAGAGACACAACCACAGACAGAGACACAACCACAGACAGAGACAGAGACACAACCACAGACAGAGACACAACCACAGACAGAGACACAACCACAGACAGAGACACAACCACAGTTGGTAACAGACAGAGACACAACCACAGACAGAGACACAACCACAGACAGAGACACAACCACAGTTGGTAACAGACAGAGACACAACCACAGACAGAGACACAACCACAGACAGAGACACAACCACAGACCAACCACAGACAGAGACACAACCACAGACAGAGACACAACCACAGACAGAGACACAACCACAGACAGAGACACAACCACAGACAGAGACACAACCACAGTTGGTAACATTGTTGTTACTACTGATGCCGAGGCTGTGAGATCCAGTCCTGCAGGGGATCACAGGGATCTGTATGTTTCTTCGGATGAAAACATCTGCTTATATTATTATTATTATTATTATAGCTTACATAATTATGTAGAATAAATAGTATCCCTTTCAGTTTCAATGAATTACAAACTGTTAATATAACTGTTGTTGTTGTTGTTGTTGTTTTTATCTTTAGATGCTCCACGAAAAATCATCTGTGACCTCTGACCTTGAGCCTCTTCTCCAGGAACTTCATGCCTCCTTCCTGTCCATAGCCAAACTCGTAAGGGAAACTCCAATCCCGGACTAGGAATATCATGGACTGAAACGACACACAGGTTCACTAGGTTACAGTAGGAAGTAAACAGCATGAGCTGATGTACAGCACCTCTAAAAATGTATGTAGAGATAACTAACATCATGTATGCGCTGACTAACATAGAGTAAAGTGTATCAAAATAAACTACTGTAACGGAGGTGAAACTGCTAGCTTAGTTAGCGGTGGTGCGGCGCTAAATAGCGTTTCAATCGGTGACGTCACTCACTCCGAGACCTTGAAGTAGTGGTTCCACTTTGCTCTGCAAGGGCCGCGACTTTTTGTGGAGCGATGAGTAACGATGCTTCGAGGGTGACTGTTGTTGACGTGTGCAGAGGGTCCCTGGTTCGCGCCCGGGTATGGGCGAGGGGACGGTCTAAAGTTATACTGTTACATTACCAAAGTAGAGAGGATGTACAGTTCCTTCAGAATGTGTTCACACCCCTTGACTTAAAAATATATATTTTTAAAATATATATATTTAAAAGATTAAATTGAGATTGTGTCACTGTCCTGAGAAGAAAAAAAAAGGCTGCAACACAACAAAATATGGAACAAGTCAAAGGGGTCTGAATACTTTCTGAAGGCTCTGTAAATAGTTCCTGCTCTGGTAAACTGAATTATTTTTTAAATAATTTGTTTTTGTTTAAATAGGCAAGTCAATTAAGAATGACAGCCTAGGAACAGTGGGTTAACTGCCTTGTTCAGGGGAACAGTGGGTTAACTGCCTTGTTCAGGGGAACAGTGGGTTAACTGCCGTGTTCAGGGGAACAGTGTGTTAACTGCCTTGTTCAGGGGAACAGTGGGTTAACTGCCTTGTTCAGGGGAACAGTGGGTTAACTGCCTTGTTCAGGGGAACAGTGGGTTAACTGCCTTGTTCAGGGGAACAGTGTGTTAACTGCCTTGTTCAGGGGAACAGTGGGTTAACTGCCTTGTTCAGGGGAACAGTGGGTTAACTGCCTTGTTCAGGGGAACAGTGGGTTAACTGCCGTGTTCAGGGGAACAGTGTGTTAACTGCCTTGTTCAGGGGAACAGTGGGTTAACTGCCTTGTTCAGGGGAACAGTGGGTTAACTGCCTTGTTCAGGGGAACAGGGGGGTTAACTGCCTTGTTCAGGGGAACAGTGGGTTAACTGCCTTGTTCAGGGGAACAGTGGGTTACTGCTGTGTTCAGGGGAACAGTGGGTTAGCTGCCTTGTTCAGGGGAACAGTGGGTTAACTGCCTTGTTCAGGGGAACAGTGGGTTAGCTGCCTTGTTCAGGGGA